>NC_057800.1:447841901-447989532 GCF_018294505.1 Triticum aestivum | reverse complement strand
GCTCCGTCAGGAGCCGGCGATGGCGACGCCTGTGGGCGCCGCAATTCTTCTTAGAGGCGTCGTTGTGAGGCTGTTATTCCTCCCCATTGACTCCGGGGGAAATCCCTAGTCCAGGTCCTCCTGGTTCGGATGATGGCGGTGCAACATGCGTCGTGTCCCTTTGTGAAGGCATCATCTTGGAGTTGTGCTGGGGTTGATGAGATTGATGGTCGCTTGCTGTAGGAATGCGGGGAGTGATGGAGTAGGGTGGTGGTGCTCCGTCTGCGTGATCTTGGCTCGGCCATGCACGGGAATGGGTCTGAATTTTCATCTGAAGCCGGGTCAGCGGGGGCGTTATCCTCCTCTCTGGATCACCTCGTTCCCATATGGCACCCCTTCTCCACTGGGTGTTGTTGGGTGGCGACCAGACGGCCAACGTTCAAGGCTCTTCTCCTTGCTTGGTCAGATGAAGGTGTAAGTTGAGGTCCTCCTCCTTGCTGGTTGTGCTGGTGATATTTGGAATGGCGGTCAGGGGTGGTGGTGCATCCGGCTTCGGATCGTCGAAAGGCCTTCTTCTGTGCCCTTTCCTCGGCGGGTCTTCCGGAGGTTCGGCTGGATATGTGCGTGTGTGTGTGTGCGCGCGCGCGTGTCTGTGTGTGCGTTTTTCGGTTGTATCTCCTCTTGTATCCCCCCGTGTATTCTGGTTCGCTTGAACCTATCTTGTATGGAGCTGCGAGGCTTCTAGGAAAATTCGATGGAATATATTCAGGTGGTTGAGAGGCCTCCCCTCCTTCCCCGGTGAAAATTTCAAAAAAAAAAGTAAAATCAAATAAAATTCAAAAAATCTGAGTTTTTTGGGCCAAACATTGTCAAATCTTTCATTACCGGATGACATTCGTGGAAAACATAACAAAAATGAGAATTTTTTTTGAATAATTTTACAACTTTTTTATTTTGTTGTTCAGGCGAGCTCACATGAGCTCGGGATCAGAACAACCATCTCCTTATAACACCACCTATTTAGTTTTTTGGTGGAAACACTTCCAACATATTCATCTTCAACCATGAGAGTACAATGAACACTAGGAAATAATAAAAAATATATTTAGATCTGTAGGCCACCTAGTAACCATTACAAGCACTGAAGTGAGCCGAAGGCATGCCGCTCTCGTCACCCCTCCCTCACCGGACCCAGACAAAACTTGTTGTAGTAGATAGTCAGGAATTCATCGCGTTAAGACCCCATAGGACCGGCGCACTAGAATAACAACCATCACTGATGAAGAGACACGTAGATCAGATGGATTCAAACTGAAAACACACGAACAGAGACAAACAATGATCAGATCGAGTAAATCCACCAAAAGCAACTGGGGACCGAATCTTGCAAGATCCGCCGGAGGCACACCTCCACACCCATCTAGTGACGCTAGACGCACCATATGGACGGGGCTAGGCGGGTAGGACCTTATTCCATCTTCAGGGAGCCGCCGCTGTCTCGCCTTCCTGAGTAGGACACAAGCCCTAACAAAATTCAAAGAAACATCTAAAACTGAAGCTCTCCCGCCAGCACGGGTCGAGATGCACTGAACCGTATGGCTCTAAGGCCATCGGAGATGAGGCGGACCGGCGACAACACCAGCAAAAGGTATAGGAACTCTAAGTTTTTTTCAGAGAGCAGGCGGCGGCTTACCTAAATATCGATCCAGTGTGTCTGGTTTATGACAAATATGATGCAATGGTCCTCAAATAGCCAAATTAAGTCTAGGTGGTAAAAAAGCTATCTTCTTGGGTGCTCATTCATGTCACTAGGAGATATAGAAGATAGCAGTAGCATGATGGTGAAAACTGTTGCTTTCTCTTATTTAATTTTGCACTTTAGCACATTATTAACCCATGGCTACTGGTGATTATGATGTGACACTGATGATTTCTAGCAAACATTAGTTGTTTCTCTTTTCTAAATTAGTTCTTTGCCAGGCTCCAAGAGCCATGTTGCCAATTAAATAATTCCAATGTACTTTTGTTATATAATCTCTTATGAGTAATATGCTGCCAACACACCTAAAAGCAACTATATGCATCAATAGTCATGCATGAGTTGATCCATGCGATTTCCCTTGCACCGAAGTGTCATCTTGTGTGGTGTGAAAATAAGTGTGAAAATGAAATTTGTATTTGAGGTGGGATAAAATTATTTATAGTGAAACATATTTAAGATATGGACTTTTTCTTGATATAGGAATGCTCTTTATGATACAAGAGATATATTTCATTTATTTGATATCCTAGTCCCATTCTCACCTCTTGTTTAGTATTGTAACATTTATTCTCCTTTTAGGTGGTTCTGGTAACTTGTGAGACATAACTAACACATTTTAGGCGTTGCATGCATGTGAATCCAAGGTATTTCATCTCTCTGTAGGCAATATAGTTCTAAACACTTCCCACAACAAATAACAATAATATAGCTTTAGGCACACTGGGCAATTTGGACCAAATACATATCGTAGCCATACGAACTATGCCATCATCGGTAATAAAAAAGCATGTTCTTCAATTGAGTTATGCTTCTGAAAAATGAGTTATGATTGAGGTTGATATATTTTTTAATTAGTCATCATATCTTGAAGTGGGCAAGAATAAAAGATTCACGACGCGATAGTCCATTACTAGAATACTCTGAGTTATTACAATAACTTATGATTCATAAGATAAATCCACCAAAAGTTAGTGTTGTCATTTCGCCTAGCGTATATGAAACCTCTGTCCTCCATGGGCATGGGCAAACTGACCATATATATATGGTGAGCATGACCATGGTAATTCACATAGTTCACGTGTAGACATCAATATCAAGGTTGAATCAATATATATTTTTTGCCAAAGGAAGAATTATGCTCCCTCTATTTCTGTGGCTATTTGGCATATAGATGGCCTATTTTCAGTATGCAAACCTGTCTAAAAATTTCATCGCGAGAGTATGTTTGCAACATCCCCGTATCCCCTGAAAAAGCAATATCTCCCTGCGGAAAAAAGAGAGACTGGAACATATTGTACTGTGAAGCATCGGAGAGTTCACGTGTACTAGCCCCTGAAAAAAAAAAGGTCACGTTTACGCCTCTTTTGGTTTGTAGGAATTTCATAGGATTTCTATAGGATACGATTTGCAAAGAAAAATTTCCTTTGAAGCCTTTAGTTTGTAAGAATGATTTTCTATTCCTATGTAGGATAGGAATCAATCCTTCACATTTTGAAGGAAAAAAAACATTAGCTACGACTCAATAGAAAAATTCCTATCCTATGGATCAAATGACATCTATTTCTTTATAGAAATTAAGATGCATGTTATTTTACTTCCTATGATTTTCCTATTCCTATAACATTTATATCCTATGAACGAAAGGAGGCCTTAGCGTCTGAAAAAAACCGTTAAAAAAAGGGTGAATCAAGCTACGAGCCGGTGGGTTGATGGGTGGAATCACGGTCGAGTCGGAGGCTCTGTTTTTCATGGGCCACAACTTGTGGTACGACGCACTCGGCTCCCTGCCATGCGGGCCACGGGTCTCTGAGCCCACGAGTCAGTGACAGGCGAGTGACCACCCTCTTCGGAAGCGGAACGCGGCCGAAAGGCGTTCATCGGGAGGAGCAAAAGCGTAACGGTAACGGCCAAAAGGGGCCGGGGCATCAGTTCCGAGGCCTCGGGGACGGCCGCGGCTGACATGCGGGACCCATCGCTGATTCCCTTCCGCACAAGTCAAGTCACCCGCTGATGAGAAATTAACGATGTCCTTTCGTACTGGAGGCCGTTGCACATGGGCGACCTTTCAAGGACAGGGGCGGGCCACGTGGTAGTGGTGCTGGTGTGGACGGTGGATTCACCAGGACCACCGCCAGTGGACCAGGTTGTCATTGGCATGCGGTAGGTAGTAAAACGAGAGAAAGGTCACGGACTGACGGGCCCGCGCCGCGCTGCGCATGGGTAGAAAGTGAAAAAAGCTGGCGCGGAAGAGGGGCCAGTGCCCTGACAGCGCTAGTACCCTGTGTAAACTTTCGCATCGGGATCCTCACCGGCGGTGAAAGCATCAAAACGAAAAGGCATTGCAGAGACCGAGCTCCACATAGCTCTTTATTTTTTTCAGCGAAAATACTATTTTCACACATTGAAAAAATCTAAAAAAAAGTCTATACATACATGTGTATTTGTATTATACACGTATGAAATTTCATGAACATATATGTTTTCATGTAGTGTATATAAAAAGAATAAATACACAGATTAAAATGGGCTTTATCTTTGTCTTTTTGGGCCAGATATTTATCTTTTTTGTGTAGCATGCAAATAATCAAATTACCTAATGAAACTTTTTTGTAACTTGACGAACAGTCATATGTATTTGTCTAAAAAAATTTGATATTTTTTGAAACTTTTAAGTATATTCTGATTTTTTTTGATAAAACGGGCTCCATGGAGCCCGGCGTCGCAGAGGCCGGGCTCCATTGAGCCCGTTTTGCCAAAAAAAATTCAAAATATACTTAAAAGTTTTAGAAAATATCAAAAAAATTTATACAAATACATATGCATGTTTGTCAAGTAGGTAAAAAGTTTCATCATGTAATTCAGTTATTTGCGTGCTACACAAAAAAGATAAATATCTGACATAAAAACAACAAAGATATAGCCTATATTAATCTGTGTATTTATCTTTTTCATATACACTACATGGAAACATATATGTTCATGAAATTTCATACGTGTATAATACAAATACACATGTATGTATAGACTTTTTTTTCAGATTTTTTCAATGTGTGAAAATAGTATTTTCACTGAAAAAAAATAAAGAGCTATGTGGAGCTCGGTCTCTGCAATGCTTTTTCGCCAACTCCACCCCTATGTCCGGTTTTGCCAGTCCGCAGAAACGCATGGTCCGTGCCAACTTGTCTGCATCCCATTCCAAAACAAAGGCGCCTGCATATATGTAAAAAAGCACCTAAAACACAATTGTGAATTACCATAAATTTAAAACTGTTCAAACTAGTCTCGAACATAGTTAAACTTAACTTATACTTAAAAAACAGAAAAACATAGATTTACACGTCACCGCCGCCGTCGTCTTCACGCCTCGCCGTCCTCGTCGTCGTCCATGGTGAGGTTGATGTACGGTGGTGGCGTCCAGAGATGGGCTGGAGGCGTGTGCGGGAGCTGCCTGGCCGGTCGCGTCTGCACCATCTCTTCCGGTGGCGACGACGATCATCTCCTCTGTTGTGGACGACCACGTCCACCTCCCGCCCACCATGCACGGGTTCATCGACGAGGGGCTCCTCCACCATCTCCTCCTTGATTGCCATTTCCGGGATGGCGACGTCGCCGGCCGCAGAGAGCCCCAACTGGGTTTTGAGGACCTCCCGTTGGCGTTCGTCGTGGGTGTTGATGGAGTCCTCCATCACCCGTCGGATGAGCTCGGCCTCGTCCTCTTCGGTCATGGGAGGAGGTGGCGACGGGGATGGGGAAGGAGACATCGTCGGTGTGAGGCCTCACACCCGCGTACGCGCCGAGCGGCTGGTGCGGCGGCGAACCCACCAGTCAGTGGCGGGCGGGCGCGGCGTCGATCGATCTCCTCACGCCGTGCGCGTCCGCTCGCCGGGACCGATGGGATCGGCACCCGATCCGCGAAGAGATGCCAATTGTTGGGGATGTGGAGGGGCGTCGATGTCTTCCAATAGCGTCAGCAAATGTCGACCCCGACATAGGGCCGAATGCGCCGCGGGGCCGGCAGCGGCGAGATGCTGAACACGGGCTGCGCATGCGGTGGGGTGCGGGTGGAGCGGCGGCGACCAGAGAAGGACCCGACCTTGTGGTCGTGCCTCGCTTGTGGCCAGAGTTCCACCAAACTATGGTGGCCAGCGAGGAGGTGGATGAGAAGAGGAGAAAGAGCAATGAGGATGAACTAGGGTTTGGTGTCTGGGGTCAAGGAGGCATGTGGGGGGCGGGAGTGGAAGCGTGGACTGGCTGGTCCACAGCTTCCACACTAAGAAGGACAACGACTGCTGTTCATTCATGGGTGCCTGGCAGGTTGGTCCGTCCACTCATCCGCGCAAAATATGGGTGGTGGGAAGTAGGTGGTCGGCTGACAGGCGGGCCCGAGATGGACGAGTAGCGGGCGTGTGGGCGTTTGTTCGGTGTCCGTCTAGACGCAAACGAGAAGCAGATTTGCGTTAAAAATGGGTTGAGCCGGACACGAAACAGATGTTTTTTACGGACAGTTCATGTGTTGGGCCGTCGCTTCTATCCGTTTGAGCCAAAATAGACACGGCTATGCGATCCGGGCAGGTCTGCCCCTCTCGGTGGCGGTTGGCGTAATTTCCGGAGTGGTGATCCCGAGGGCGATCGCGTGGAGGGTAGGGTTCCTGGTGGCGGGGATCTTGAAATCGATGATCCTCCCCCTCCCTTGCATCCATCGCCACAGCAGGTGTCCACCAATCCATCCCATCCACGATAAGCCTTCCGCGTGCTAGGGAACGCAGTCGTACACCACCGAGTCGGTCCCTAGGGTTTCTTGGTCTCTGGAGGTTGAAGGCGGAGGGGAGAATGGAAGGAGTCGAGGGGCTGTGGTTGAAGCTGTCGGAGGCAGAGAAGAGAGGGCTGAAGATTGGAGAGGAGGAGATAGGGAAGGCAGCGGATTGGGCGGCCAAAGAACCACATGCGATGGGAAAACTCTTCTCGGAGAAACCCGCACATGCCAGCGTGATTGGGCAAACGCTGGGGAGGATCTGGTGTCCCATTAAAGGTTTGGATTGCAAAGAGGTGGAGTCCAATGTGTTCTTATTTACCTTCCGTTAACCGGCGGGTTGGAGGCGAGCACTGGAGGAAGGACCGTGCTGGTTTGATAAGGAACTCTTAGTAATGGAGGATTTCGACCCGGAGAAGACGGTAGATAAATATGACTTCAACCTGATCCCAATATGGTTCCGTGTGTTTGGGCTACCACTCGGGTACATGAACAGAGCCACAGGTGAGTGCATTGGCGCAGGTTTTCACGAACTAGTCGAGGTGGATGTAGGGCATGATGGGAGAGCTATGGGGAAGTACCTCCACGTGAAAGTGAAACTGAATATTAAGGAACCGATCATGAGGGGCTTCGTGCTAGACAGGGAGAGGAAGTCAGACGGCAACATGCTGGTGGAGGTAGCGGAGGGAGAGGACAGTAGCAAGAAGAAGAAAAGGAAAGAGCTACTCTGGTGCCGTTTTGAGTATGAACACATGCCAGATTTCTGTTACACCTGCGGGATTATTGGACATGGGGAGAAGGAGTGTAGCATGAAACCTGTGAGAGGTGAAGAACCCCAGTACGACCCATGGATGAGAGCAGAGGAGAGCCACAAGAAGGAGGAAGGAGGGAGAGGTAGATGGAATGAGGGGAGACGCAGCAATAGTGGTAGAAGTCTGAGTGGAGGGAGAGGAAGTGAGGGGAACTTTTCCCAAGGAGAACGTAGGCAGTACAGCTGGGGCAGAGGTTCTGGTGGGTCGGGCAGCGATGCCCCATCTTGGAGGAAGGAGGGGGCGGCATCAGGAAGCAATGATAAGATAGCAGGAGGGGAGGAGAAGGAAGTAACAAGCCCGCTAAAGCTAACGGAGAAAGAAGAGGAACAAACAGGAGGTAGCGTTGCGAGAGCTCTTCAATTCGGGCTAACCACGCAGAACTCGAAGGACACTGCACCGGAGAAGCCGAATGGCGTGGTGGAGGTTGCGCCTAATGGCGCAGAACCTGGCATAGAACCAAAAGAGTTAGCTACAGGAGGGGAACGTGAGCAGGATAAGATGGAAGTTGCAGGCCGAACGGGGTTAAGTGGAGAAGGGAATAACAGTAAGAAAGAAGTGAAGAAGTTCAGAAGGAGGGAGAGGGTGGAAAGCGGTGTCCAACATGACCAACTGGGGGTTAAACTGGGGAAAAGGGATGGTGATTGCATGGAGGTGGAGGAACCATCTTCGGCGAAGAAGAGTAAGTCGGAGGGAGGCGGTACCATCAGTAGCTTGTAAGTAAGAGGAGGGAAGGATACCAGTCCAGTAGTGGACGAGCACAACATGATCATATCAGCCGGGATGCAAGTGCAGGCCCGCCGGGACCAACGAAACTCGTAAGTTGGAACTACCGGGGACTCGGGAACGACTCGACACTTCAATCTCTTCTCGAACTGGGAAGAATGGAGGAACCCGATATCTTATTTCTATGTGAGACTAGGCTGAAGGAAAAGGAGTTGGGAAGATTTCGATGGCTGTTGGGGCTCGCCAACATGGTCGCTTGGAAGGATGAAGGAAGCGGTAGAGGGGTGGCACTGTTCTGGAGGCAGGGAGTTGATGTTACTCTTCGATCATACAGGAGGAGGCATGTGGATGTGGATGTAACCAGGGAGGATGGATCAGTCTAGCGGCTTACGGGGGTTTATGGAGAATCTGAATTGAAGAGGAAAACAGAAACATGGAGGCTACTAAAGATTCTGAAGCAACAACATCAAGCATATAGGCCGTGGTTGTGTTTTGGCGACTTCAACGAAATCTTAGCAAGCAACGAGAAGGTGGGGGGTGCAGATCGGCCGCAGCACTACCTTGATGCGTTCAGGGAGGCACTTGATCACTGCAACTTGCGGGATATTGGGTATGAGGGAGATACCTTCACCTGGAGGAACCATAGCAAGGAGCTGCGGACATACATTTGTGAGTGAATTGATAAGGCAGTGGCAAATAAGGAGTGGTGTGACATGTTTCCACAGTTTGTAGTTATCAACGGAGAACCACGACACTCGGACCATCGACCGATAGTTGTGCAATTGGAAGGGGAGGAAAAGAAATGGAGAGTTGGAGATAATAAATTTAGGTTTGAGGCTCGATGGCTGCAGGAGGAGGGGTGTGAGGAGGTGATCAAGAATGCATGGGAGAGAGGTTGCGAGGGAAGAAGGGGGAATGTAACCGAAGCCTTAAAAACGATCGCTGGGCAGATGGGGACGTGGAGTAGAGAGGCGGTGGGTGAGCTCGAGGGGAGGATTAAGAAGGCACATAGGGAGTTGGAGAGGTGCATGAAGGAGCCAGTGTCGGATGGGAAAATTAAGGAGGAAGCAAGGTTGAGGGTTCTAGTCCACGACCTAAAGGAGAATAAGAATACAAAGTTGAAGCAACGAGCTCACATATGGTGGCTGAAGGGGGGCAACCATAACATCAAATACCTGCAGTCGATGGCGTCGGCTAGGAAGAGAACCAATAGGCTCAAGGCGATCAGAAGGGAGAATGGGGAAGTAGTAGCAGAGGGAGAGGATTTAACTAATTATGTGTGCTCCTTTTTTCAGGAACTCTTTACATCCTCCAACCCCCACCGAATGCCTGAATTGATCGACAAGGTCCAACCGCGAGTGACTCCAGAAATGCATGCAATACTGGATGCAGAGTTTACTCGGGAAGAAATCAAGGCGGCTCTAGATCATATTGGCGATCTCAAGGCGCCGGGACCTGATGGGATGCCGGCTGTTGTTTTTAAACGGCATTTGCATTTCATGGGAGATAAGATAGTGGAAGAGGTGCTTGCGGTCCTGGATGGAGGAGAAATCCCAGAAGGGTGGAATGATACAATGGTCGTGCTCATACCAAAGGTTAAGAACCCGAGAAGGATCAAGGATCTATGACCAATCAGCCTTTGCAACGTGGTGTACAAATTGGTGTCAAAAGTCATTGCAAATCGCCTGAAGATAATCCTTCCTGCCATTATTTCAGAGAACCAGAGCGCTTTTGTGCCGGGAAGGCTCATCACAGATAATGTTCTTATAGCCTATGAACTCTCCCACTACTTGATGAACAAGAGAACCGGCAAGGTTGGATATGCGGCGGTCAAAGCAGACATGAGTAAAGCCTATGATAGGGTAGAATGGTGTTTCTTGGAGGCCATGATGATCAAGATAGGTTTCAGTAGAAGGTGGGTCGAGCTAGTAATGAAGTGTGTAAGTACAGTGCGCTACAGATCAGAGTAAACGGTGAGGTTACTCAACAGTTCAGTCCTTCTCGGGGTCTAAGGCAAGGAGACCCGGCGTCCCCCTATCTGTTTGTGATTTGTGCGGAGGGTTTGACAGCAGCGCTGATGGATGCAGAATGGAGGGGTGCATTGCATGGAGTTAAAATCTGCAAAAGGGCGCCGTGTGTGTCCCATCTCTTTTTTGCGGACGACACCATGTTGTTGATCAAAGCGGAGCAGCAAGAGGCAGCGGCCCTCCGGAAGGCGCTACAACTATATGAGGACAGTTCTGGACAATGCATTAACACGGAGAAATCCGCTATCATGTTCAGTCCGAACACGGGCGATGTTGAGAGGGCATCGGTCAAAGGAACCCTTGGGATCCAGAATGAGGATTGGAATGAGAAATATCTAGGACTCTCGGTACATGTCGGCAGATCGAGGAAGAAGGCGTTCAATTATATTAAACGCAACATGTGTGGGAGAGTCCATGGTTGGCAAGAGAGGCTCCTAGCAAAAGAAAGCAAAGAAGTACTCGTGAAGGGCGTGGCTCAGGCTATACCCGCGTTCGCCATGCCATGCTTCGACCTCACCAAGACCTTTTGTGCTGAATTGAACACGATGATGGGAAAATTTTGGTGGAGTCAACAGGACAAGCAAAACCCAATGCGTTGGATAAGCTGGGACAAACTTGCTAGGCCGAAAGTAATGGGGGGCTTGGGATTCCGTGGTATGCACAATTTCAATATGGCGATGTTGGCGAGGCAAGGATGGCGCCTCCTCCAGAACCCCGACAGTCTCTGCGCAAGGGTTTTGCAGGCGAGATATGTCGGGTGGTAGGTGCGACATATGCCAACGGGTGGCTTATCATTCTGGGAGCCACTAAGACATCGCTGGTGCCTGGAAACGGGATAAGGCGAAGACATGCACGCCGGCGGATCTTACCCAGCTTCGGGGCTCTCTGTGGAGATAACACCCCTACTGCTGCTCCGCGGGGTCTCCGCATGTTCACTAGATGAATCAAGTAGCTACACAACGCTCCTTGAGCTGTTTGATGGAAGGAGGAAGAAGGGCACGGCTAGCCTGCTTCTTCTCCTTGCAGGGTGTCTAGCATTAGCAGGGGGTCGAACCCTTTGCATGGGTGCTCCGGGGGGTTTATATAGGCCTACCCCCGAGGGTACAATGGTAATCTGACTAGGCGCGGGGCCCAGCCGTCTGTGACTGCGCTCGCCGGCTTCTGCGCCGGCTACTGGGGCCCGTCGATTGGTGGGTCCCGTCGGCTGCCGGCCCCTTGGTCGACAGCCAGGCCCCACTATCCAGGGCCTGGTCGGCGGCTGGTTACTGTGGCTCCATCTTGTTGACGTGAGCTTCATCGTGGTAAGCGCAGCTACAGTGCCGCCGCCTGTCAGGCGATCGCTGTAGCCTCACCGCGTCTTGTCTCCTTAATGGGGCGTCTTCTTCGAAGGAGGCGGCAAGCCGGCTGCGGGGAGCCGGCTCTGTCTTGGGCCGACTGGTTGGAGGCGTGGCCGCCTTCGGGCGTCTCTCTGCTCAAAGGGGCCCGCCGTCTGTGGGCCACGCTGGCGGCCCGTCGTGGGTGATGCCAGGGTCAACGTGGCAACAGTGCCGCGTCGGACGGGTCATGCCTACCCCGTACGGCGCACTGTGCCAGGCGTGCTCCGGGATTCGGGGGTGGCAGGCTTTACTGTAGCCACGCCCCGTCGCACCGCCGTTAGGTGGGTGCAAACTTTGTGGGTATGGTCTGGACCGCTTTATGGGGAGCCGGCTTCTTGGAGTCGGCCTTCTCATGGCCGGCTTCTTGGAGTCGGCCTTCTCATGAGGGCTAAAGTCAGACCGCCTTCCGAAAGCCGACCTGGGTGGCAGCCAGCAAGGGGAAGGCGGCCCCATGTCTTGGATTCTTGAGAGCCGGGCGGGCTCGTAACTTTTTTCAGAATGGCCAGGGGAAGCCGGCTAGGCTACCCATGGCTATTTACTCCGACAGTAGTCCCCGAAGCTGATTGAGCTCCGAGGCGAGCAGAGGGACGAGAAGCTTGGTCAGCTTCCCATCCTGAAGAGCCGGCTTAGTGGGCGTATGCCGACTTCAGAGAGCCCCGCGTCTTGTAGGCGGGAGGAGGGGGGACCTGCGTGCTGACTGCGGGCCCTCCCGCGGCCACGTGGCGGCGAGATCCTGCGAGTGCACGCGCGCGACGGGACACCGCCGCAGGCCCGGGCCCGCCACTCGCGAGCCTTGGTCCGGGCGCGGATCTTCCGTGGCCCATAGGGGCCGCTCGCCTTCTCGAGGCAGTTTTGTTTCGCCGTTTAAGGCTCAATAATCGCAGGACGTGGGGAGTGGGCACGATCGATCCCCACGCTTCCCCACGCCGCGCCTCCTCGGCTCCGCCACGTGAGCCTATAAGTAGGGGGAGGAGGGAGAGCGACAGAGGTTCGCACGCTCTCTCCCGCTCCGCCCCTCCTAACCCTCGTTTCTTCCTCTCGCTGCCGTCGCAGCTTCCCGTCTCAGTGCCGCCGCATCTCTACACCGCCTCGCCCCCATGGCGTTGTCAAGCTCGTGGGACGGCTCCAACGTCCATGAAGACCACGTGGAGTTCCTCCGCCAGACTCGGCGCCTGCCCGGCGCCGACCTCGTACAGGTCCGCCTGGCGCCGGGGAAGGAGATCTCGCCGGCACCGGAGGAGGGCGAGCGGGTCGTCTTCCGCTCGCACTGCCTACGCGGCTTTGGCCTTCCGGCGAGCGGATTTCTGCGCTCTTTCCTGGAGTTCTACAACCTCCAGTCGCATCACCTCACGCCCAATGCGGTGATGCTGCCATCGGCCTTCGTCTCCCTCTGCGAAGGCTTCTTGGGGCTGCTCCCCACGCTGGAGCTCTGGGGAGAGTTCGTCTAGAGCAAGCTCGGCACAGTCGTCGCCGGCGTGCCCGCCCCCTGTGGGGCCTTCATCGCCATGAGGAGGGCGAGCGAGAACAACCCGTTCCCGCCCATCCCCCTGATCCAGTCGGTGAAGGTCTGGCAGAGATCATATTTCTACATGAAGAACGTCGCCGAGCAAGGAGACTACATCAACCTGCCGTCTTACGTAGCCGACCCGCCGGCTGGGAGGCAGCCTTCGTGGAGTTTCCGGTCCCGGTCATTGTCTCCGGCCGGGAACGCCGCCATCTCCCGGCTTCGGGTGATGATCCAGTCAGAAGGCCTGCGCGGGGCCGACTTGGTGGCCGCCTTCGTGGAGCGCCGGATCCTTCCTCTCCAAAGCCGGCCCCATATGATGTGTCAGATGAGCGGCCGCTTCGACCCAAGCCGGCTGAGCACATGGGAAATGCCCCACGCGGAGGTGGCGCTCATGGTTAATTACATCGCCAACTGCAAGCTCGCCGGGGACTGGCAATACGGCAAGGTGCCGTATTCTCGCGTCAATCCTCCGCCCGTGGTAAGCTTCTCTCTCTATCTTCTTTTTGTCGTCAGTCGGCTTCATGACGGCCGGCTTCTGACCAGTCGGTTCTTTTTGAGCAGAACCCTCTTCTTGCGCCGCCGGCCGGGGCGGCAGGGATTGAACGCCAGTATGCCCCCGACCGCACGGTGGACGACGTTGACGACCCGGACTTGGGGGCGGCCGCCATGGAAGAAGCCGTGGTGGGGGACAGCGCCGAGCCCGGAGGCTCAAGGTTCACCGCGAGCTTCGAGGATTGGCCGGACGATTTCGAGGCCGAAGTCACCCCGCATCGCCAGCCGGCGGCCGACCATCAGGGCGCGGGCTCGTCTATCGCGCCGGCAGCCAGCGGAGGCGCACAGAAGCGCCGGACCGCTTCAGGCCTCTTCGGCAGTCGGCTGAAGAAGTCCAAAGCCTCCGCCGCGGCGACCAAGCGAGACGAGGCGGCTGCGAAAGCGGCCCGCTTCCGCAAGGCGGTGAAGCAGCCTCCGGCGGTCTCAGCGTAAGTCTTCAATTGCCTTGCCGCACGCTCGTCATCATTCTCTTTCTCTTCGAATATTCTTCTTAACTTTTTCTCGCTTGCTGGATAGGGCGCCGCTTTCCCTTGAGCGGGGTCCGGGCGGCTCCGTCGTGGGGCCGGCTGGAGGGTCTTCGAGCTCCCGCCGCGTGGACTCCCGCGCCGATCTCAGGGAGGCCACAGAGCGGAACGCCCGCGAAGCGCGGGAGGAGCACGAGGCAGCGGAGAAGGCGGCCGCCCAGGTGGCGAGGGAGCAGGCTGACGCGGCAGCCAAGGCCCAGACGGAGGCGACTACCGCGGAAACGGAGGCGGAAAGCTCGCGCAACCAGCCTCCGCTGCTCGCCATTCCTCTCCGAGTCGTAGCCCCCGACACCCCATTGCCCTTGGCGGAGGAGATCGTCCAAGACCCACCGCTGTTGAAGAGGGGGGAGGACCCCGTGGCCTTTGCGAGAAGAGCACCGCCAGCAGCGCCAACCAGAGCGGGCCAAGGCGGCCAATCTTCAGCGGCGCCAGAGGGGCCGGCCGAAGGTGAGCCGGAGAACAGAGCCGGCCTCAAGGTGCAGCCGGCGGCGAGCCGGCGCGCAGGGGGAGGCGCCGCTCCGCCGGACTTGCGCCAAGTCGCGGGCGCAGGCCAGTCAGCGGAATACCTGGAGGCGGCCAACACTGCCACGCCCGAGTGGACTCCCAGCAGGGGGACTGGCGAGCTGGATGTGGCGGCTCAAGGGGTCCGGAGCCGGCTGCAAGCTCAGGCCGCCCTGCTGCAACAGTTCACCCAGGAGTTCTTGTCAACGCGAGCCACTATCCGGGTGAGTCCTTCGTTCCTGGCTGCTTTGCTTTCTTAATTTCTTCTGTGGGGGCGCGTCAGCGCACCCACTGGGTGTAGTCCCCGAGATTCGGGCCGACTGCTGCGCAATCGGGTCGGATCTTTCTCGACGGCTACCTTACTTTGCTTTTTTATGATCTTTCAGGAATACCACAACCTTCGTGCTGCCGCCTTCAACTCCCAGGCTCGGGAGTTGAGCCGGAGGACCGACGACCTGGCCAACAGCCGAAGTAAGTACTCGATCTTGTCTGTCTCCTGTGGGGGCGCGTCAGCACACCCACTGGGTGTAGTCCCTGAGATTCGGGCCGACTGCTGCGCAGTCGGGTTGGATCTTTCTTGACGACTCTTTCCTTATTGGTTTTTCTTTTTCTTTGTCTTCAGGGGCCAACGCCGACTTGAGGAAGGAGCTCGGCGAAGCGAAGGCCGCCCTTCATACCAAGGAGGCCGAGTGCACCGCCTTGGTCCAGGAACGGGATTGCCTAGCCAAGGAGCTGGCCGACCAAGAGGAGAGCCACAAAGCGGCCCTGCAGGCGGCACAGGAAAGCGAAGCCGCCTTGAAGGCGGAGTATGAGACCGAGGCGGCGAGCTGGTCTGAGACCCGGCGAGCCCTGGACGAAGGCTTCGGCCGGATCGAGGACTTGATCGACGGTAAGTCGCCTTCTTAGCCCTTCTCCTGCCCCTTGCCGCCTGGGTTTTGGCTTATCCTGAGCTGCTGCTTGTTGTTTCTTGCAGATTACTTCCCGGGCTACTCCGCCTTCACCGCCCAAAGCATTGAGGCCCATCGCGAGGTGCTTCGTCAGGCGGGGGCCAACATCGCGCCGGATGCAAACCGGACGCTCGAGGAGTAGCTCTTGGCTGTCCAGGCGCGGTTGCAGCCGGCTCATCGGATGCTTCGTCGGCTCCAACGTGCCGGGGCGCAAGTGCTGGCCGCCCTCTGGCCCGGCGAGACGATCCCCCGCACCCCAAGCCGAACTGCCGACTGGCTGGAGGTCGCAGTTGGTCGCTTTGAGGCTTGGAAGGCGTCGGCAGCCCGCCTCGGAGCCGGGCGGGCGTTGGAGTTCGTTCGGGCTTGGTACACAGGGCTGAGCCTGGACCAGCTGCGCACTTGGCGGATGGAGGCCGACGCGGAGCTGGAAGAGGTGAGGCCGGCTATAGCCCAGCAAGCTTCAACGATTGCCGAGTGCACCGACATCAGCATTTTCGCACCCGAAATCGATGATGACGGTGTTGCTCAGTCGGAGGAGTGGTTCGGGCCGAACCCGGCAGTGGGCGAGGACTCGGCGGAGGAGATTGCCTCCAGCGATGAAGGCGAGGATGACGAAGAGGACGGCGAAGACGTCGAGCCGGCTGGTGGAACAACCGGCCGACCTCAGGCCGACCGTGCCTCCAGCAACGAGGCGCGTGGAAGCGCGCGCTCTACGGGAGGCGGCGACCAAGCCAAAGTTCGTCAGCCGGCCGCTCCTTCAGCCGGCACGACCGTCTCCGCCAACCAGTCTGGCTCGTCGGCCGCTCCGCCAGCTTGACCTGCCGTCTTTATCTTTCCTGCTTTGTTGTCTTTGAACAATCTTTGTTAAGTTTTCGCAGTTCCACCCACTGGGGGTGTATCCAAACTATGTTGAAGGCTGGCCTCTCGGAGGTCTTTTTATGTAAATATTATCATGTGCATGTTTGGTTTCCATTCGCGTATGCTTTTTTATCCTTAGGCTTTTTCCTTTGCCGCCTTCCCTCTTTGGGGAGGCAAGTACTTGAGCTTTCTTGGATTGAAGTGAAGTGAATGGAAACCGGCCGGCCGGCTACTCTGGTAGCCAGTCGGCGGTGTGAGAAAAACCGGCTTTTGTTATATTAGTCCGTTAGTCCCTAGCCGTTTTTCGTGTGGGCGCCCGTTCCTGCCTTTAACTCTTGCCAGTCGGACAGCCGGTTCTTCGAACTGCGACTTTTGGCAAGAGAAGGCTTGAGAGCCGGCACACTACTTGTCTGACTGCGGGTAGGACTTCTAATATAACTCCAGTCGGCCAGTCTCCGAGCCGACTAGTCGAACCCGGTGCCGGACGGAACAAGTAAATGAAATGACAAGGTCATAAGCATGATACTTTTCATTCATAAATAAGGGATGGCAGTCCCCGAGCCCTCCTCGGGGGGCCTGTTGTCTTGTACTTAATACAAAAGTTAGCGTGATACATACTGCCTTTCAACTGTAAAACCTTCGAAGGAGGTTGGCGTTCCATGGTCGTTCCGACTCTTTGCCGGAGTCGTCTCTCTTGCATGCCTTCGGCTTCTGTGCATCGATCAGGTAGTAGGAGTCGTTGCCTAGAGCTCTGCTGATGACGAAGGGGCCTTCCCAAGGGGCTGAGAGCTTGTGCTGGCCGGCTGTTCGCTGGATCAGCCGGAGCACAAGATCACCCTCTTGGAAAGATCTTGGCCTGACCTTCCGGCTGTGGTAGCGGCGCAAACCCTGCTGGTAGATGGCAGACCGGCTGAGGGCTAACAGTCGGCTTTCTTCCAGTAGGTCGACGTCGTCTTCTCGTGCTTCCTTGGCCTCCGCTTCCGTGTACATGGTTACTCGAGGCGGGTCGAACTCGATGTCAGTTGGGATGACCGCCTCGGCACCATACACAAGAAAGAAAGGGGTGAAGCCGGTTGACTTATTTGGTGTAGTGCGCAGGCTCCAGAGGACAGCCGGCAGCTCATTGAGCCAACAGCCGGCTGAGCGCTCCAGAGGTACGACCAGTCGGGGCTTGATGCCGGAGAGGATGAGGCCGTTGGCTCGCTCAACCTGGCCGTTTGACTGCGGGTGGGCGACGGATGCTAATTCCAGCCGGATACCTTGGGCTGCGCAGAAACGTGCCAAGGCTCCTTTGGCAAAATTCGTGCCATTGTCGGTGATGATGCTGTGTGGCACGCCATACCGTGTTGTTATGTCTACGATGAATGTTACAGCAGTCGGCCCATTCAGCTTCTTGATCGGCTTTGCCTCAATCCACTTGGTGAATTTGTCCACAGCGACGAGCAAATGCGTCATGCCGCCACGCGCCGTCTTGAATGGGCCCACCATGTCCAGTCCCTAAACGGCAAAGGGCCAAGTGAGGGGAATGGTCTTGAGTGCCGAGGCCGGCATGTTTTGCTTGGAGCTGAAGAGTTGGCACCCCTTGCAATGTTTAACTAATTCTTTGGCATCATCCAAAGCAGTCGGCCAGAAGAAACCATGGCGGAAGGCTTTGGCGACAAGTGATCTTGAGGCCGCATGGTGGCCGCATTCTCCTTGGTGAATGTCTCCGAGGATTGCAATGCCTTTCTCTTGCTCGACGCACCGTTGGAGGACTCCAGTGACACTGCGCTTGACGAGCTCTCTGTTGACGATTGTGTATGCTCCGGCTCGATGTTGGACTTGTCTTGCTTCTGTTTCGTTAGCCGGCAGGTCTTAGTTTACTAGGAAGTTGAGGATGGACTGAGCCCATGATGGAGCCGCGACTTCTTCTACTGCCAATGTGGCTACTGCCACCAGGGTGGGCGGGCTGGGTGGTGAGGTGCTGGAGTCGGCCGCTGGCTGTTGTGCTGGTGCAGTCCCCGGGCCGGCTACCGCAGTCCCCGAGCCGGCTGCCGAAGTCCCCGAGCCGGCCGCCGAAGTCCCCGAGCCGGCTGCCGAAGTCCCCGAGCCGGCTGCCGAAGTTGCCGGGCCGGCTACGGGGGTCTTGGGGTCGCCTACTTGGTTCTTCGAGCCGGACCCGGCCGCATCGGGGTCAGGCGGCACGAAGATGGAATCAGACTCTGGAGACGGCTTGATGGACGGCTTGAGGAGGCATTGAAGAGCGACGCCGGTTGGAATTGCTTGCCGAGTGGAGCCTATTCGAGCCAGGGCATCGGCTGGCTCGTTGTCGGCTCGTGGTACATGGAGGAACTCGCATCCTTCAAAGTATCCGCTGAATTGTTGGACCAGGAAGCGGTAGCTCGCCATATTCGCGTCCTTCGCGTCCCAGTCGCCGGATGATTGCTGGACTACCAGGTCCGAGTCGCCATAACATAGGATCCGGCGAATGCCAAGTTCTTTGGCAAGCCGGAGCCCGTGTATGAGCACCTCGTACTCGGCCACATTGTTGGAGGCGGCAAAGTGGATCTGTAGCGTGTATCTGAGCTTGTCGCCTTTCGGAAAGGTAAGGACGACGCCAGCTCCCAAGCCGGTGCGCATCTTGGACCCGTCGAAGTGCATGCGCCAATGGGTGGAGTCGGGAGCCGGCGGCAGGTACTGGGTCTCGGCCCAGTCGACGAGGAAGTCAGCCAGTGCTTGGGACTTGATGGCAGTGCGGGGCTGGTAGAAGATCATGTACGGGGCCAGCTCGATGGCCCATTTCGCCACACGGCCGGATGCGTCCCGGCTGCCTATGATCTCGGCTAGCGGGGCGGTGCATACGACCGTGACGGGATGCTCTTGAAAGTATGGCTTCAGCTTCTTGGCGGTGAAGTACACGCCGTAACACATCTTCTGGTAGTGCGGGCTGTTCAGGTTTGCCCCGATAACGGCAAACCTCTCTAGATGCTCGGGGTCAAGAGGTATCTTCTTCGTCTCCTTGGCCGGCTGGAAAGATCCTTGAGCGTCATGCTCCTTGGGGTCGGGGGACACGGCCGACTGTTTGCCGGCTATGGCCACGACTCGGTCCAACATCTTCTTCTCTTCAGCAATCACAAGGGACTCGGCTAGCCGGCTGCTGGCTGCTGCACACTCAGAGGACTTCTTGTAATCTCCGGCTACGGTGATGATGCCTTTGGTGCTTGGTATTTTCATCTTGAGGTATGCATAGTGGGGAACTGCCATGAATTTGGCAAAGGCGGGTCAGCCAAGCAACGCATGGTAAGGGCTTTCCAGGTCCACCACTTCAAACCAGATCGCTTCCCGGCGGAAATGCTCCTTGTCCCCAAAAAGTACATCAATCTTGATTTTGCCAATGGGGGCGCAGGACAGGCCGGGTACGATGCCATGAAACACTGTCCGAGTAGGCGTGAGCTGCTTCGTCTTGACGTTTAGCTTCTCCAGGGTGTCACGATACAGGATGTTGATGCTGCTCCCGCCGTCTATCAACACACGGGAGAAGCGGGCGGCGCGTTTGTCCGTTGCAAGGGTGGCTTCCAGGACCAAAGCATAAGAGCCGGGAGACGGCATCACCTCCGGATGGTCGGCCCGGCTCCAGCTGATGGGCTTTTCTGACCAATGCATGTGTCCGGCGGGGTTGGTAGCGACCACGCTAACTTCCTGGCGCTCTTGGCGTTTGCTGCGCCGGTCTTCGGGCTGGCTTGTAAAGACGATGTAGGTTGCTTGCTCGTCAGGGAACTCGTCATGCATGGCTCCGACTGCGGGCCGAGCGGCCGGAGGCGGCGGAGGCGGAGGCGCCGGGCCGGCAGGCGGAGGCGGTGCGAGCCCTTCGCCTTTAGAGATTCGGGTGAGCCAATGGCACTTCCGGGTCGTGTGGTTGGACGGCTTCGCGCCACTGTGGAACTTGCAAGGGGCGTCGAGAGTTTGCTCGTAGGAGAAGGCGGGCTGCCAAGCCGGTCTGCCGCCCTTGGGCTTCTTGGGCGTCGGTCGCTCTTCAGGCGGCGCGTCTTCGACTGTGGCCACCTGTCGACTGGCGGGAGGCGGCGCGGGGCCCTTGCGCTTGTGGTCGTTCGAGTGGGGGAGTCGGCTGGAATCCTCAGCCGGCGCCTTGGGCGCCGGGTTGAGTACCTTTTCGGACGCGTCTACCCAAAGCTCGGTCTTCATCGAGGAGTCGGCGGTGGCGTACTTGTCCTCTATGTCCAGAAGCTCGTCGAGGGTAGCCGGCTCGTCGCAAAGGAGCTTGTGCTTGAGGAGGGTGCCTTCTCAGCATCTTGCTGTGAAGTATTCTATGGCTTGCACCTCGTGCACCCCTTCACAGGAGTTGCGGAGCTCGGCCCAACGCATGAGATAATCGCGAGTGGACTCGGCGGGGCCTTGTACGCACAAGGAGAGCTGCCTGGACTTGGGAGCCCGCTTGTAGGTGCTGGTGAAGTTGCGGATGAAGGCTTCCGTGAAATCTAGCCAGCTGTTGATGCTGCGCGGCTTGAGGCTGTTGAGCCAGGTCCGCGCTGTGCCTTGCAGCATGAGGGGCACGTACTTCACGGCAACGCGCCGGTTGCCGTTGGCTATGCTAACCGCCGTGGAGTAGTCGATCAACCAGTCTTCCGGCTTCACGGAGCCGTTGTACTTGGGCGTGTCTCTTGGGAGCGAGAACCCTTTGGGAAAGGGCTCGTCGCGGATGCGGGGGCCGAAACAAGGCAGGCCGACATCGTCTTCTTCTTCCAACGCCAGGGATCGCACCAGGCGGTCGATCCGATGGCGGGCGTCGTTCTCGCCGATTCCTTCGCGGCGGCCTAGCCGGCCGCTGAGAGTCGGGTGCGCCACTGGCGGCGGGGCGGGATATCTCTCTCCACGGGGCGGAGGCGGAGGCGGGTCGCCCCGCCATTCCATGGCTCGGGGATGACCGTCCGCATCTCGCTCGATGGAGATCCGGGTCCGGCTGCGGCTGGAAGCCGGCTCCTTCTCGCGTCGCGCGCGGGTATTGCTCGTAGTCGGCGTCCGGGACGTCGCGCCGTGTTCTCGGCGTGGGGAAGGGCTTTCTGCGCGGGCGTCGGCTTCGTGTCGCTGCGCGGCTGCGTCAATCAATTGCTGGATGCGCCGGGTCATGTGGGGGAGGTCTTCAGCCTCCAAGCTGTCCAACTCGTCTATAGCCGCCTGGGCGGCACGCAAGTTCTCGAGCGGAGTGGCATAGACCGGGCGGTCGACTCCCAGCGTGTCGGCGATGACGGCGCCGCGTTGCTTGACAAGGCCGGCCCGGCTTGGCCCGCCCGGGGCCGGCGTGCCGAAAGCGGCGCGGTCGGCTTCGCGCTGATAGGCCTCAGTGAGGCATCTTACGGAAGCCAGCCTCCGGCCCTCTGCAAGGAGGGCGAGGCGGCGTGCCTCCAGTGCTTCGTCGTCGGCATTAGCCGGGAGGGGAGCGAACAAGTCGTGGGCCGCCGCGTGTGAAGCGTCGCGGGCGCTCTCGTCGGCCGGGCCGCCATGGCCGACAACCATCACTTCGGTGGTGACAGCATCGCAGCCGTCGGCTCGAGGAAGCGGGTCGTTGTAGATCGTGACGTTGGTGGGGAAGGTGTCGTAGGAGGCCGTGTCGGAGTCGACAGGCATCGGGTCAGTGGATCCAACCGACTCCAGGTCCGCAGCGGGCTCGCTGGAGACATGGAGCTGGCCGAGAAGGTTGGTGAGGTGGTCGGTGCCCGCATCGGAGGCGAGCTCGTCGGAGATGAGAGTTTCGTCGAGGAGATCGGCGAGGCCGCTCGCCGTGCAGATGCTGGTGACGCCTTGCAGCGCGTCATGGCAAGCGCCATCGGGCGTGCCGGGCTGGCTACGCTCGCGGGGGAGGAATAAGGTTCCCGTTCAGAACAGGTCTCCGGACGACGGTGCACCTGGCCCCACGGTGGGCGCCAAATGTCGGGTGGTAGGTGCGACATATGCCAACGGGTGGCTTATCATTGTGGGAGCCAGTAAGACATCGCCGGTGCCTGGAAACGGGATAAGGCGAAGACATGCACGCCGGCGGATCTTACCCAGCTTCGGGGCTCTCCGTGGAGATAACACCCCTACTGCTGCTCTGCGGGGTCTCCGCATATTCACTAGATGAATCAAGTAGCTACACAATGCTCCTTGAGCTGTTTGATGGAAGGAGGAAGAAGGGCACGGCTAGCCTGCTTCTTCTCCTTGCGGGGTGTCTAGCATTAGCAGGGGGTCGAACCCTTTGCATGGGTGCTCCGGGGGGTTTATATAGGCCTACCCCCCGGGGGTACAATGGTAATCCGACTGGGCGCGGGGCCCAGCCGTCTGTGACTGCGCTCGCCGGCTTCTGCGCCTGCTGCTGGGGCCCGTCGATTGGTGGGTCCCGCCGGCTGCCGGCCCCTTGGTCGACAGCCAGGCCCCACTGTCCAGGGCCTGGTCGGCGGCTGGTTACTGTGGCTCCATCTTGTTGATGTGAGCTTCATCGTGGTAAGCGCGGCTACAGTGCCGCCGCCTGTCAGGCGATCACTGTAGCCTCACCGCGTCTTGTCTCCTTAATGGGGCGTCTTCTTCGAAGGAGGCGGCAAGCCGGCTGCGGGGAGCTGGCTCTGTCTTGGGCCGACTGGTTGGAGGCGTGGCCGCCTTCGGGCGTCTCTCTGCTCAAAGGGGCCCGCCGTCTGTGGGCCATGCTGGCGGCCCGTCGTGGGTGATGCCAGGGTCAACGTGGCAACAGTGCCGCGCCGGACGGGTCATGCCTACCCCGTACGGCGCACTGTGCCAGGCGTGCTCCGGGATTCAGGGGTGGCCGGCTTTACTGTAGCCATGCCCCGTCGCACCGCCGTTAGGTGGGTGCAAACTTTGTGGGTACGGTCTGGACCACTTTATGGGGAGCCGGCTTCTTGGAGTCGGCCTTCTCATGGCCGGCTTCTTGGAGTCGGCCTTCTCATGAGGGCTAAAGCTAGACCGCCTTCCGAAAGCCGGCCTGGGTGGCAGCCAGCAAGGGGAAGGCGGCCCCATGTCTTGGATTCTTGAGAGCCGGGCGGGCTCGTAACTTTTTTCAGAATGGCCAGGGGAAGCCGGCTAGGCTACCCATGGCTATTTACTCCGACAAGATACTACCCCGGACGACCCGTGTTCGATGCTGTAGCCCATGATGGAATCTCTTATTCATGGCGCAACATTCTGCATGGCATAGACCTCGTGAAGCAGGGCTACATCCGGAGGATCGGGGACGGGGCTACGGTGAATACTTGGTCGGATCCTTGGATATCCAGATCATGGTCAAGGCGAGTAATCACACCAAGGGGGGCGAACCTTCTTACTACAGTCAGTGAACTCATTAGCCCAATTACTGGCAGCTGGGATGAGGAGCTTAGTCCGGGACACCTTTTGCGAGGAGGACACAAAACAGATCCTTAACATTCCCCTTCGAGAGGGGGTAGATGACTTTAATGTTTGGCATTTTGATCCGAAGGGCGAATTTTCAGTCAAGAGTGCTTACAAAATCCATGTTGAATTACGTCAACAAGCACAAACATGGGCGCCCGGGTCGAGCACTGCTGGCGCGGGGCAGCTCGAGAGGCATGAAGACCCGACATGGAAACATATATGGAAGATGCGCTGCCCAGTTAAGCTGCAGATGTTTATTTGGCGAATGAAGCACCAATCCCTGGCGTTATGCACTAACCTGATGAGGAGAGGGATGAAGCTGGAGAACTCTCGCTATTTTCTTTGCGGGCGGGTGGAGGAGGATGGGGCACATTTGTTCATCAAGTATAAAGGATGGCGGGCAATGGGCCTTGAAAAGGAACGTATGCAGCTTGAAGGTATCAGGGGGGTGCATGCAATGCTCGATAAATTGTGGGAGCTAGATGAGAGGAAGAGGATGCTTATTGTGATATTTTGGTGGCATTGGTGGAATAACAGAAACAAAAAAGGGGAAGGGGAGCAGCCTATCCATGTATCGGAGGTAGTCCGATGAACGAGATGCGATGCACTGGAATATGAAGAAGTGTATAATCGGTCAGGGAAAGCGGCCTCCATTGCATGGGCCCCTCCCGCTAATGATGAGATTAAGATCAACCTTGATGGTGCCTTTACACTGGGAGGAAGCATGGGTGGATGGGGCGTGGTCGCTAGGGACGAAGAAGGACATGTGGTAACAGCCCGAGCGGGTAGGCTGGATCACACGACGGATGCCTTTGCGGCCGAGATCGGGGCAATGACTGCGGCAGTGGCGACGGCAACAGACTTAGGCGCCATTAGAGTGGTTTTCGAAACAGGTTTACAGCTGCTCGCGGAGGCTCTGGATGTTGGGAAAACGGATTCTTCACCGTATGCTGCAGCCATCGAGGACATAAAACTACAACTCAAGATGTGGTTTTCAAAGTTCACTATACGAGCGTGCCGTCGGGAGGCAAATTCTGTAGCTCATGAACTAGCTCAAATAGGCCGGATGTGCTTGCCAGACATTTGTATGGAGTGGAACACTACTGTACCGCCCAGTGTGGCTGATCGTGTGTTGGGTGATATGCCCAGCCACCGTTGATTTATAAAGCTTTGCTTTACCTTAAAAAAAATAGACAGTGGTATCCCCGACCCATCAGGGTTCAAATCCTGGTGCTCGCATTATTCCTAAATTTATTTCAGGATTTCCGACGATACGCTTTCAGTGGGAGGAGACGTTCCCGTCGACGACGAGACGCCTACGGTGACTTCGTAAATCTCAAGATGATATGTCGGCTCAGTCTCTCGAAGGTGTTTATAGGGGTAGGGTGTGCGTGTGTGCGTTCATAGAGGTGAGTGTATGCGCGTGTATATGAGCGCTTGTGTGTGTACTGATGCTAAAAAAAATAGACACGGCTGAACAGGATAGGGTGTGCGTTGCTCTGCCGATGAGACAGACCCGAGCTACTGTGGCTTGCATGTGCGATTCTACCGAGCTGGTATAACTTTGGGAACCGCACAACACACAAGATGCAACGCAACACACGACATGACATGCAGGAGGAGTATCTCAGATACAGGAGCGGCCGGCCGAACACACAGGCCAACATGACCGTTGATTGAGGACGCACATGCATGCACAACCGGTCAATGCCCACATGAGATCCAGACCGGATCATTCTCCCTCCTTCCCTCCCGGCCGCTCAAATACTTGCATAAATTTCAAACTCAAAAAAGGGAATCCAATGACGATGATAGATCGATCGGTCGGCATGATTACCCAGGAGGTTTAAGCAAGTCCCAGGCGTGCCAAGTAAGTAAGTACGGTTTAGGTTATCATAAAGCCCAACGGTCAAGGGGACACTGTATCGATCCTCTATCACCCTACGCGTCGGACACATGGACGTGGCATGCGTGCGTACACTTGCTCGTACCCACGGACGGACATGTGCCGTAGCAGCTGCAGCTGCAGCAGCACAATAATGGAGGAGAGCGGCGACGCCACCTACGTACAGTAGTACATACGCTCAGCAGATAATTGCGATTTGCTGCTGGTTTTGCGGGGGGTCGCTGTCCACCTGTCCTGGTATGCCCTGCTGAGACCGTCCGATCCATCGCTGGACAGCGCAGCGCATCCCCGATGGACAGACAGATCGTCTGTGCCGTGTGTGTGCTAGTGCTGGTACTGCTACAGTGCCCTGGCCCAGCCCACTCGAATTGAAACGCCACATGTATGTATGTAATGCACGCTGCTGCCTGGCTTGATTCTCTGACCACATTTGTTTGGGTTTACATCTATCCATGCAAACAAATTCTAAGGGCCAGAGTGTTCTGCGCTGTCATTGATTGCTTGATCGAATTGAAGCGCATTTCATTTTTGTGAATGAATGCAGATTGTTAACGCAGCAGATGATTTAATAAGAGACCAAAAAGCTGGAGTACAACCTCCGGTGTCTCCTCTCCCACAAAATCGGTCAAGTTGCGCAATGCTTGCATTCGTTTCCATTGAAAAGCTCTTTTTTTTCAGGTCAAAAAGTAAGATAATTTCTTACCTAAACACCCTGTCAAAAAATTGGTACCTAAACTCAGATGATGTGCTTGCCAAATAAGCGCCTCGCTGGACAGACTATCATAAACCTGACCTAAAGCCGCTCTATCCTAAACTACCCTGCCAACCTGTTGTCATATTGGATACGGATAGAGTGAACAGCGGGGAAAGATTGCGTCCGGATCATCGCTGTGTCACGCCCACTAAGGCTGGTTGGTGCGTCCATCATGGATTTGTTTCATCCTTCTTTCTTTCCGGTGACAGCGAAAACGCTAGCGTGGAATTGTATAAGAGAATGGTCTTTTCCTTTTCACCGGGTGAGTCGGATCAGGGCCTCTGGCAATGGAACTTGTGTTGAAGAAATGATGCATCGGTGGATCCATGACTGGTGCGGAGCTTTTTCGAGCCATGAGCCTGGCACCAACGGGGTTACGGATTTTGACGGGTCACGCTTTGCAGTACTCCTCGATGGACACAAGGCGGCGTGTTGATGGCCTGACGCTGGATAATCAGTAGATAGAAGATTGAGATTGCGCACAGGCAGAGGTACAGCAACATCCCTTTCGGAGTGACATCAACAGAGACGGCCAACGAGATTTGTCTGCACATTTTCTAGGTGAAAAGCACGGTTTACAATAGTTGATTTTCCGTCGGAAAGATCATCTATATCTGTTGATCTGTCACGTTTGCTACATGTTTTCGCTTGTACTAAATCATCCATCCATCCATCCATCCATCATAGTCTAACAATGATCTATTACAGATCAGTACCAGAATAAAATCATCTACTACTGCCCTGCTCTGATTGACGAGAAGCGGAGATGGTCCTGCGGCCGTTTGTTTATCTTCGGTGTCGCCGTTCCCTGAACCAACATTTGTTACATGCGTGTGCGGCGGGGTGTAGATATGGATCTCCAGATGTCGCCAGCACAAGCGATTGCGCCAATCTCCACATGCCGTGATACTACCTTCCAAGTTGTACTTACATTAGTTGCTTCGAGATTAACAATTCTTATCCGTCGAATTCCTTCCTCCGCCGCAAGTGTGCAGTGCAAAGCTAGAATTCCAAGAGCATGAGCATCGCCGATTGGTGTGGTAGGTTGGATTTTATTAAGGAGGGCGAGGGCGAGGGTGGCTACCTTCCACATGGCCCTCGTACTTCATATGCTGTTTGTGTACTCTCCACGGAAGGACACAAGCTTTATGCCACAATTTCGGCCGCATCCGTCCACATGGGCCGGTGGCTAATAAGCCGTGGGAGATTTCCCAGGAAAGAGCCGGGTGCCCGGGTCTGTTTTGTTCTCGAACCATGGTGCGTATTATTTTCACTAGTACTCCTACAACTTTGGGCCCACTAGATAAGTTAAGGAGAGTTTGTTTGACCATATTGCTGGCAGCTCAATTGGTCGTTTGGTGAATGCGGCCAGTCTAATCCGCGGCAGTAACCAGGAAGCAGATTGATAGCAACACCATATTTATTTATTGATTGATTGATGTATAAGATGAACAATCATCAGCGTGCATGACGCACAAAACCCGGGTGTTTTGTAGTGCACCACTGGTGTCTGGATCCACTGTTGGCCCCTAGTATCCGCATGCCAACAAAACAGCTCCAACAGTAAGGCATCTTCTCTGCTCTGGTGCAGCTGCAACTCATTGCCAACGACGGAGGAAAATTAGAATATGCATCCGACGATTTTCTTTGAGTTTCCAACAGCCTACGTATGCACTTTTGATTTCTTCTTGTCTGTTGAAGACACAGATGATTGCAAAGATTTAAGCAAGTTTGTCCGGCAGAGGAGCCTCTCATTCTCGCTATAAAATCCTACTCCTACTAGCAGGCAGAGACAGTTGGGGTTTGGGGCCATATAGTGAAGGCCCCAGTGATGAGCAGGAATAGGTTGGATTTGGCCGCGGTAGCTTATATCCCGCCTACAGCGAGAATGCGAGATGTAAGCTCCTGGCTGAAGCTTCGGGATAGTAACAGGACGGCAACTTATTTTTAATAAATAGCTGTGTGCATCAAGAGATGCAGAGGTCGGGGGTACGCCTCCTTTTCGAAAAGAAAAAAAAAGTAACAGGACGGCCCTCTCGCATCGCTGGTTTTGTTCACTTCATATTTTTGGCTCGTTCGTTTTTTCGCTCGCTCACTCGCTCGTTTTTCTCTTTAATATTATTTGTTTCTTTTTAGGTATATTTTTGTTTTCTAAGTTTTCTTCGTTTGTTTTACTAGTTTCTTCGTTTCTTTATCGGTTTCAACTAGTTTTCCCCGTTATTTTTTTCTTTTCTTTCCTGCTTTTCACTGGTTTTCTTCTTTCTTATTTACTTCATTTTCTCTTCGGGTTTCTTTGTTCGTTTCTTGGTTTTGATTGGCTTCTGACATCTTCCTATGTTTTTATCTCGGTTTCACTGTTTTTCATTACTTATTTCTTGGGTTTTCCTGCTTCTTTATTTCCTTTTTTTCTTCTTGGTTTTCAATACACATTCAACATTTGTAGTATACATTAGACAAATTTTCTATTTACATGTTTAACATTTTGAACTACATGATTGTCATTTTTTTAAATCTTATATTTTTTATGTCTACCTTTTCCATACACATCATAAATTTTTGGTATATATGCAATACATTTTTCTAATAGCTTAACATTTTTCAAATAGAAGTTAAACATTTTAAGATACATGATTAACTTTTTTTCCTATGTACATTTTTTACATTTTGAAATGCTTGATTATTTTTTTAAATACAAGATTAATTTTTTTGAATACATGATCAGCTTTTTTCTATACATTTTATTTTTTCTACAAATGCTTGATTATTATTTTTCAAATACAAGAGTAACAATTTTTAAATACATGATCAACATTTACTCTGTACACATTTAACAATTTTTAATTCATTTTTTGAATACATGGTCATCATTATTCTATACATTTCAACATCTTTTTCAAATGCTATATTAGCATTTTGCAAATACAAGATTAATATTTTTAAATAGATATTCAACATTTATTCTGTAAACATTTCACAATTTTCAATTCTTGATTAAGATTTTTAAAATACTTGTTCGACAGTTTCTCAAATGCTAGATTAATATTTTTCTAATACATGATCAATTTTTTTTCATACACATTGTATTTTTAATACATTTTTTGTATACATGAGAAACATTGTCAATACACATTTAACATTTTTCAAATGCTTGGTTGACATTTTTAAATGTCTTATGTAGGGTTTTTTTGTAATATATATCTGGAATAATTGGAAGTACAAAAAAGTGAAAATAATAAAGCAAAACATGAAAACAAAAAAGGTAAAAAAGAAACAGAAAAAAACGAGGTTGTCACCTCCTATGCACCTGGGCCGGCCCACCTGGAGCTGACCTTCACGTGAAGGATGCGTACATCTTGCCATAAGTGAGACATAGTGTTGCCTTGTGAACTTTTTATATTAAGATTTTTTAAAAATATTTTGAGCTTTTTATTCGACCTTGTGATCTTTTGTTCTCATTTTCATTTTTATGAACTTTCCAAGTCTTGAACGTTTTTCAAATCCATGAATTTTTCTAAAATTTGCAATTTTCCCCAAAATTTCATGATCTTTTTTCACATTTGCTGATTTTT
This sequence comes from Triticum aestivum, assembly GCF_018294505.1. Taxonomy (NCBI): domain Eukaryota; kingdom Viridiplantae; phylum Streptophyta; class Magnoliopsida; order Poales; family Poaceae; genus Triticum; species Triticum aestivum. Next base: position 447,959,611 of record NC_057800.1, on the reverse strand, counting down.
CCTTCAAATTTCATGATCTTTTTTCAGATTTGCTGATTTTTCCTTCAAATTTCATGATCTTTAAAAAAATCATTAAACCTCTTTTCAAATATTTTGATTTTTGTGATTTTTTACTTTTTGAAAAAGTAGATAGTCAACTCTTCATTGTCAATGGTTGCTCATAGACCAGTCAACGACAACGGTCGCAAGTCACCCAGGTAACCAATTTAAGAAAAACATAACTGGGCCGGTCCATATATTTCGTGCGTGAGTGCCAGTTGTCCCCAACGCGAACGTTTTTTGTTTCGGTAGTAGAAAACCTAAATTGTTGCCCTCATGAACCCACTGCATACATGGCCTTTTGCTAGCCTTCTGGCCCAAACGCAAATCCCCTCCCGCAGAAAAAACATGGTGTATAAAATTTGCCATAAAAAAGTGGATAATTTGTGATAAAAAAGCAATACATAGAAAACATAATGACAAAATTCAAAATAAAAAGAATCCCATGGCAGCCTACCAAAGAAAATACATGGCAAATTTGCATGTCAATTAAAAAAACATACAAGAAATTTTCCATGCTTTACATTTTCATTTTCAAAAAGCACATAGTAATGAAGTTGCCATGATCAAATAAATAAATAAATTTCCATGCTATTAATAATAAAATTGTCATGCTTTTAATAATATTTTTTTAAAAAATATGTTTACAAAAAATAGACATGTGAAACATTACAATAAAATATTTTAAAAATTGCCGTGTGACCATTTAAATTTTTTATAAATGTGTGATGTGCATTTTTATTTAAAATGCCATGTACCTAAACAATTTTTTGTTTTTGCATATTTTTGCCACCTAAAAAATCAAAAGTAAAAATGAGGAGCTAGTATTCGATCCCGAGTCTCCCAAGTGGTGGCTGTACACGCTAGCCAGTCTTGGCGGCTCCGTTTGGTTGGGTTAGCGTTCATGCGGCTTTTGTTCCTCGGCCAACGAGTTTTCAGATCTGACGTGGTGAGTAGGCCTGCTTCAAGATTCATGAAAAAGATTGAAGGGTTGTTGGGGGCGTTCACTGGGTCCTCACCCCCAACGAACGTTCGTGAGTTATTGATTTTATAAAAAAAAAGAGGGAATCCTCACGCTCGTTGGGCAGACGACGGGAGGGCCTGTATACCCGCGTATGGTGATGGTGGTTGGAGGGGGGGGGGGTGCTTTCTATTTAATTTCTAAACAAGAATGTGGGCAATGAACCAAGTAAGCCCATGGTGTGTCGACAACACGGTAGGTGCGTGTTACCAGGTGGTTCTCACTTGCAATGGAATATGCGTATATTTTCAGGAGGACTTTCTGGGGAGGACGATACGTTTTAATTAAACTTGTGTTATGGCTGATGAGTGTCTCATGTATATAAAGTTGCGTTCAAAAAAATCTAATTGTTATTTTCTTTCAGTTAAGCTTAGTGCATTCCTTGGTGCGGGAGGGCTGACTTCATGCGTACGGTGAACCTGCCCATGGAGATGAAGGACACATTTGAGTTCAAGATGGCCATGTTAAAGAATGCCACACCCCTGACCCTTATGGTCACCAACGAGGCACATCAAATGTATTTTGGTGGTCTTCGTTGGATACAGATTGCAATATAATTAGGGATGGAACATGAGAAGGCGTTCATTCTATTTCTTGGCAAAGTAGATGATAACAACGATGACATCTATTTGTGGTACAACGCCCCTAGTCATCATAGCAGTTTCGTTGTTGATCTCGATTTTGTACGCGTACTTCTATCGTACTAGCACTTCATTGAACATACTCCATCCATTCCAAAATATAGTGCGACCGCGCTTCCCGAGGTCGAATTTTGACCATAAATTTAATGAACGAGACCGACTGCGGCAGGAGAAAAAGTTACATAATTAAAAACTTCTTTCAAATACGAATTCACTGATATAAGTTTTGCTCCCGCCGCAATCGGTCTTGCTAGTTAAATTTACGGTCAAAGTTGAAGGACGGGGATAGAAGAAGCACTACATTGTGGAATGGAGGGAGTATATATTATGCGGTTATCATAGTGTTATGTTTAAGTGTTAAACATTAGAGATTTGTTAAACTAAAGTGGGTTCTTGAACTATTTTACATATGACTATGATATTATTATTACTCTTAAACTTAAAAAGCTGCCACGCCCAAAAACACTACCATGACAACAGTCTTTTCTTTTGGCCTTACAAAATATATCACTGGCGGGCGACAATCAGTGTCCGCCGCAGGTACAAACATTACCAGTGACAGGCGACATTGAGAAGTTAGCAGTGTCGGGAGTTCAGTGACGAGCAATCCTGAAAGCCTCACCCGTCGCTGATGGACTTTTGACGCCTGCCATCGGTAGACGGTTCTGCAGTAATAAAGCCCCCCTCCCCTCGAGCTGGTCCACGTATTGGATTCAGTGAGGAGTAGGGGTGCTGTGCTCCGGTGAGAATTCAAAGTGACCGGAAAATGAGTACGGCGTGAAGCGACCCTCGGGTTTGTCAGTTGCAGCTAGGCATGCGGTGCCAGGTAGACGAGCATGCACTTTCACGCTGGGCTTCATGATACCACGGATGCAAGGGCAAGTGCAGGCCCGGCCCTGAGGGGGGGCAGGGGGGTGGCCGCCCCGGGCCCCCAAGATCTAGGGGCCCCCTCCCAGTTGCGATGTTACGTAAAGGGTGAACCAGCCCATAGGCCATAGCTGCTCGTGAAAAAAGGGAAGTAGCCCACGTCCAGGAAGGAAAGGACGGCAGGTAACCAACGTACGCACGTAAATCACGTCAATCAGCGCACGATCGTGAGGAAAAAATGGATCAACATTACGCACTTAAATCACGTCGCCCCCTTCTCTTTTTTCCTTATACGATCGTGAGACAGTCTTGCAATAAGTAAATAAAACGATCGTGCGCCGTGAGTTCATCCCTAATTTCCTATTATCTGTTCCCTGGTTTCAAACTCCAGACCTCAAATTGCAAATCGGTTCCCTCTCCTGGCGTCCTCCTGGCGTCCTAGGCAGCAGTGACGCAGCACGACGGTCGCCTAGCCCCTAAAAATTGACATTGGCGGAGTGGGCGCGCACGTACATCACCGAGCATCTGCTACCATATATCTACATCATCGCCGAGCGTCGCCGATCTAATCAATCTGAGGTATATCATTGTACTATTCCGATCCCTACTATTTCAAGTAAAACTATATGCTATGAGGAAGAAGCAGTTTGATAAATATAGTTGCGCAAGAAGAAATTCTAGAAGCAACTGAGAAAGATTTTCATGTTAAATATTTGTTTGTTCTGGTTGATATGAATCAATTCAGCGAAGAATTAAAGGGTTTAAAAAAAGTCACGGTGTTTAAAGATTTATGCAGATTTACTGTGCATACAGTTGTTACATCGGCTAAAACAAGCTTTTCAAACTTGAAATTATTGAAGAACCATTTGGCATAAAGAGTGACCCAGCATAGCTTAATTGGTTAGGCAACATTATGCACCGAAAAGAAGGATGATATTGACATCGACACAATCATAAGTGACTTTGCATCAAAGAATATTACAAGAAAATTTTAAAATAATATGCATACGTTATTATACGAATATGGATTTAGGATGTAGTTCGGTATTTATTGTTAACATTTTGCATACACTTAAATTAATTATTATTGTTATGATTTTTGTATTAAGGGGCCCCAAATGTTACTTCCGCCCCGGGCCCCCAAAATCTCAGGACCGGCCCTGGGCAAGTGGGGGAAGTCATGACGGACGTGTTGGCGAGGGCAAGCGGTCATGGGCGGTGAGGACTTGGCAGGAGAGTGGTGTGGTGTATGTGTGAAATTTGGCGCATGCGAGGTGGAAGGGGGGAGGGATCGGTGGGTGATATCGTAGTATAGTGATGATTGGTGTTGTGGAAATATCCTGATTGTTGTGAATACACAATGATCGCATGACCTCAATACTTGAACGCATGCATAGGCCGGTGCGGCGGGCGTGTGACACATGCATTGAATACCATACGGACTATACAAATGATAGTACGGCTATCTATCTTCAGTTTGCTAAGAAAAGATGATTCTTGTCCATTTCAGCATTTTCAGATTTTCCATTAGAAAATATCATAGTTGTCTTGGACGCCATACATGTGTCTTTGCTCCGCCATACAGTTTGCTCAGACAAAGCTTGTTCGCTTAGCGCGTGGATCACAATGGCGACACCATTACACCCAACATTCCCCAAAGAGAAAAATGGCGACACCAGACCAAATCACAAAAAGCATGTGATTCCTAGTATACGACTTCAATGCGAATACGCGTTATACTCCCTCTGTTCCTAAATATTAGTTTTTTTAGAAATTCCAATGTATAAAGCAAAATAAATGAATCTACATTTGAAAATATGTCTATATACATCTCGTATTGAAATATCGAAAAGGTTTTATACTTAGAAACATAGTAGTACATATATGTTGTTTGTGTGGTAGTCGAAAATGGTCTTTGGTGGCCGAGCTACCTGCAGGCCGGAATCAGCCCCATTAGTGCTCGTCGTGATCCATGCCAAGCAGGTATCCAACTACTGTATTTGGCTGTATTTTGTAGAAGAGGCCGCTGCATGGTACCCGTATTTGCTAGCAAATAAAAAGTGCTGGCTGACGTATACTAGCAGGTGCAAGAATGCGGAGCCGGCTCCTCTAACTTGCCTCTTGCCAAGTTAGGAGCCTAACATAGCCCATATCCACCGCACAAATCAGATCCGATGGCTCTCCTTTTCCCAGTACTACTCTTTGCTACAGTTTTGTACTACTTCCACCGCTGCTCTGTTTTGGAGGGAAAATGAAAGCCTCTGCTCACTTTACCGCCAAAATAGAACCACACCTCCCATACATTCTTCCTAGGACCACAGCTCCCACACTTCTCTCCTTCCTCCCTCACTTTTTCTTGTTCTTTCTCACATTTCTTCATGCATGAGTGTCCGGATTGGAAGAACCAAGTACAGGTCTTAGATCTGCTAAGAATTCAAATTATTGGAGTCAATCTCTAATGGAGAACCAAGCAGAAGCAGATTCAAACAAGTAAGTGAGAATAACATTTTTTATTTTGTGTTGGATTCCTCTCTATTTTTGCAAATGAGTGACACTATTTTCTGCACTTGTGCATTCTACAGAGAAAATGTATTGCCTACTTGGATACCTCAGCTTGGCATGAAGTTCAACACCCTAGATGAGGCTTGGAACTTTTGGGGATATTATGGAGGAAGGATGGGGTTCAGCATCAGTCAAAGGTATAAAAACATAAGCAAATTTGATCAGAAGGTCACCTCCTGCAAATATGTTTGTTTCAAAGAGGGTAAAAAGGCAGTAGACAAAAGAGATAATGTTGTTAAGAATCCAAGAGCTGAGACTAGAATTGACTGTAGAGTTCGTATGCCCCTTTCAATAAATCGTGAAGTTGGTAATTGGGCAATATCTGATCTTTTTCTTGAACACAATCACACACTTCAACTGCCAGAAGCATCCCACCTACTGCTATCAAAGAGAGTGATCTCTAACATGCAGGCTTTTGAAATTGAATGTGCTGATTACTCTGGTATTGCACCAAAAGCTGCTCATGAGTTTGCTAGTCGACGGGTTGGTGGATCATCTAATCTGAGCTACACTCCTCGGGATCATAAGAATCATTTGAGAACTAAGCGTCAAAGGGACCTTAAGTATGGTGAAGCGGGTAGCATGTTGAAGTATTTTCAAGACAGAGCTGCAGAGAATCCAGCATTCAAATATGTTTTACAGCTGGACTGTGATGAAAAAATAACAAACATTTTTTGGGCTGATGCTAAGATGATAATTGATTATGCTCATTTTGGTGATGTCACGACCTTTGACACCACTTTTGGAACAAATAAGGAACATCGGCCATTGGGTGTGTTCGTTGGATTCAACCATTTTAGAGAAACTGTTATCTTTGGTGCTTCTCTCCTGTATGATGATACATTTGAATCTTTTAAATGGTTGTTTGATTCTTTCTTATTAGCACACAGTGAGAAGCATCCTAGAACCATATATACTGATCAAGACTGTGCAATGGGAAAGGCAGTTGGGTATGTTTTTCCGGAAACACGCCACGGATTATGTACTTTCCACATTATGCAAAATGCGGTCAAACATTTATCTAGTTATATGGACAAAGAATCAACTCTTCTTGCAGATTTCAGTGCTTGCATGTATCAACATGTGCACCAAGAAGAATTTGAGGAAGCATTTGAAAATATGAGGGCTCAAGTGCCAACACAAACTTGGTTCGATAGCATTTACAAAGTAAAAGAGAAGTGGGCAGAATATTTCATGAAAAATGCATTTACCTTGGGTATGCGGAGCACGCAGCTAAGTGAGAGTCTCAACAATGACTTAAAGCATCATCTGAAATCAGATTTAGACATTGCCCGGTTCTTTCAGCACTTCGAAAGAGCTATCAAAGTAAAAAAGAGATGTTGAGGTCAATTCAGAGTTTGATTCCAGGAAGTACTTACCAAGAATCAAAATGAAGACCCCAATGTTGATGCAAGTCGGCCCACTTTATACTCCTGCTATATTTGATTTTTTGCAAAAGGAATACCAGAGATCTATATCAGCATGCGCCGAAGCACTAGATGGACAATACAAATACATGGTTAAAATTGGATATCCTTTTGAGCATCCAATATTTGAAGAAGAATGGGAAGTTACTGGTAACCCCGTGAAACAAACATCATCATGCAGTTGTGGTCAGTTTGATAGACTAGGAATATTGTGTGCGCATGCTTTAAAAGTTCTTGACTTGATGAACATTAAGTTGCTTCCATCACGCTATATTTTGAAGCGATGGACTCGAGAAGCACGAGCAGGATCTGTTAAGGATAGTCATGGAAGGATTGTGATTGCAGATCCAAATATAGAGGCAGTTCTCCGCCACAATGGCCTATCGCACAAATTTAATAACTTGGCAACTGAAGCATCACATTCTGAAGAATGTTGTATTTTGATCGACAATACACTTGATAACCTTAGTAAGGAAGTGAAACGACAGTTGTTGAATGTAGAAGTGCCTTCGCCAGCATCAGACGATTTGTTGAATGCCAAAGTGACTCCTCCAGCAACAACTGATTTGTTGGCTGCTGCGTGCCTAAAAAAGAAGGAAGTCAACAAGGCAGACAAAAATTCGAAAAGACGGAAAGATTGGACTGAAAGACAGTACAAAAGAAAGAAGATAGGACCAGCCACAACTACCACACCACCCTTATCCAAGGTACCATTGACACATTGTACCATTCAAATGTAGTTTACTCAAGTACTAATATTCAAATTATCACTTGCAACAGATAACAAAGCGGAAAAAATCAGAGTTCAAGACAAAAGAAAATCATTCAACGGTGCAAACTCTGAATGAGGAAGACTTGCGAGGATATGAGCACATTACAAACTTCACTGAACTACTGAATATGCATATATCCTAAGGATATATTCTAATCATGATGCTTTGGAGAACATCAGAATCATTATTTTGTTGAACTTCTGTAGACCTTCAATTGTTGAACTTTTGTAGACCTTCAAGTTGCACGGGAAATATGAAACTTGTAATTTTGTTCTACTAATTTAGTTTCTGGAAGATCCTTTTTTTACTTCCTAGATACATCAGTTTCTCCACGGATCAAATCATAATCACCGGCGATCTCAAACCAAACTTGGTGTACTTCTTGATTTGAGGAAATCTACAAAAAAAAGATATAGGATTGTTCTATTCCTGTGATACTGAATAAGTGCTAATAAGTGATACAGGCAATAAATATAGGATTGAGGAAAATTCAGAAGCACCTCACTGTCTAACAACGCCGCCACACTACCTTCTTTCCCATGAGTTCGCCTCCTCATCAGCCGTCCGAGCTCGTCGGTCTGCTGCTGGTTCTCCTCTGCGCGAGCTCATCCAGCCTGCCCTTTCCTCCGTGCGGCGTCGCCCCACCTTCCCCTCGCTGCGCCGCCATCAACTCGATCCAGCTCGCCCTCGTCCATGATGGAGACCAACGACGTCCTGAATAAAGGGAGGGGTAGCAGCTGCAGGGGCTTGGATCAGGGAGAGGCAGCAGCTGCAGGGGCTTGGAGAGGCAGCGGTAGCCTGAATCGAGCGAGATACAACAGCGGCCTCAATCGAGCGAGAGGCAGTGGCGGCGTGAATCGAGGTGAGGCAACAGCGGCAGGAAAGTACTGGGAAAAGAAGAGCCATTGGATCTAATTTGTGCGGTGGATATGGGCTATGTTAGGCTCCTAACTTGGCAAGAGGCAAGTTAGAGGACCCGGCTCCCAAGAATGCTGCCCAGTTGCATGTCTTGTCACGCGCGCACCATGCCAGAGACACGTGTACACGACACGGCATTGACTCCGTTAACTTGTGCCAGGTTGGTTACAGCAATTCAAAATTATGCACTATTTACCCACCACACCAATTCTGCTGGCAAATATGTTTATGCACTACCTTTTCTCAAAGTCACGCTCTTCTTAACAGGTACTCCCTTCATCCGAAAAAGCTTGTTAACATGGGACAAGCTTTTTCAGATGGAGGGAGTAACAATCAGCCACCCCTCATGTGATATAGAAATAAGTATATATCGGCCAACCTTACACAGATACTACAACTCGTTCAATCTATGATCAATTTTTCACACAGTATGAACAAAACTGCCCCAACGAAAAAATTGCATTCAAATATATTGTCTTTTTACTAGTGGTTTATTATAACCCCCACCCATCCCCACCCCCACCCACCCACACGCAAATAATTCCATGACCAATTGAACCATACATCCTAATTTGGTTCTTCGATGCCATACCATAATCACACCTCACATCGACCTCATGGCACTCCACTAACTAGAGTTTTGCAGATGTGAAAATTTCAAGAAATTCCCATATGTTATACTCGCAAGGGCACAAGATAAATCACACACACGGAATCATATTTTATTGTCGGTCCTCTAGCAAAGACTGAAAACTGATCAACTATTGATGCTCTTCAGTTTTCCAGCCAATCAAAAATAATACCCCATTGTCCTAATCATTTCAATTAAGATGCACCCTACAATTTTTTATGGTGGCGTGTTTTATCAGATGAAGATGGAAAAATAATTATTCTATTGTTATGTTTTACATCATATTTATTTTTAACCAGCTAAAATAAGATGCACTCTACCTGGTGTGGTCATATTTTATTTTAAAATCATTACACGCACCTTGTTCGTCACTGATTTTATTTTTATTTTCTAACTAGCACCGTGTTAAGTTGTACGAAGATTAGTAGCAAAAACCGTTTTGGGGGTTCATAGCATCACACTAGCTGAGATTCCCTGCACACCCAACCGAATGCCAATATTAGAACAAGTATAAATTTTGACACTCCTGAAGAATTCCATTCCATCCATGGTTTAATCGCTCCTGTGTAGTGTGCCCGAGGAAGTGGACGACTGGAAAAAGGTAAACCTGTGCATCGCCTCCCAGCAAATGTAAATGACTAGTATCATCGCCTTCATACCATTTAATTTAATGACACATCAGCCAGGCCCTGGCGCCGTATGTGGAAAATTCAAATCTGGCCAGGAGGCACATCACGTACTTGAGATCTTCACCCAAACGGAGGCCCATGTACAAATCTAGCACACCAGCTAATGGCACCTGTGTATTCCCAGTTAATAGCTAGCGTATATGCATTGCAAATACAAGCTGCACACATCACATCGTCTCAACACATGGCCTAGATAGCGGCCTGCAGGTAGCTCGGCCTCCAAAAGGCCTCACTCTGTGGTAGTGGACTTTTGTCAAGTGTCAACTACCCACTCCATTTTTAAATATAAGTCTTTTTAAAGATTTAACCTAGACTATATGCGAAGCAAAATGAGTGAATCTACACTCTAAACTATATCTATATACATCCGTACATAGTTCACATAAAAAAATCTAAAAATATTTAAATTTAGGAACATAGAGAGTAAAAGAAAAAAGAATACTTCAAAGACAACGAGAAAATATGACCATAGGCTATACACCACTTGGTTCGTACTATTGTCGTACTTACAAAGGTACATAGCTAGGTACGCGTAACACATCAAAATCACTTGGTGCCTTTGTAGGCACATAATAAAAGTTATTCAATGGAAAGACAAAAAGTTTGATTTACTTTTCTTTGTGCGTGGCTCGCTTAATCATATCTTAGCCGATTATTTGGGAAGGGCCATTTTGGCTCTAAGGAGCATATGCTCTCGGATGAAAAATAATCAAAATAAACAATAATTTTTTTAAAAAAATCTGACCTTTTTTATGGATGTTCATGTTAGTCTAACAAGCATTTATCGAAACGGGGTAGTAATGTTTCATCAGTGAAAACATAAAATTATGTGTAACATTTGGAGGAGGTAACATTTAGTGTTCAATTTGTTTTTTCTCACATGTCAAAATTCTAAAGCTTTTTCACTAAAGATTTGCAGGTAGCATTTGGGTGTGCCAATGAACAAATCATTTTTTTTAGTTTTTTTGACATTTGCAAAATACATTTTTAACAGGCAGGAGCATATGCTCCCAAGAGCTGAATTGGATTTCTAGATTATCTGTAGGTGCACATGTTCTAAACTGCTGCACTACTTAGATGTATTGATAATTTCTCAAGATGTACAAGTACCTAAGTCCTAAAGTCAACCAACCATCTTGCACTCCATTTGCGTTTCCGTTATAACTATCTGGCCGTGAACATTTTTTCCTCTCCATATGAACTATCACCACCAGAGACCTACCCCAAAATATACACAATGCTTCTAAGTGCTCTAGCAGACCCCCTATAAATTATATGTGAGGAGAAAACAAATCTTTCCCCAGCCGTTGTGGGTGGCACCGACGCGATTAGCCTACCGCTCTTTCCCAAGCCGGCTGACAAACATGAGTGTCAGCAGTCGTCCAAGGCAGCAGACAACACAATGGCGACGACAAAGAAGAATGTTGCCTCCCCTATGCTTCCCCTCCGACCTCCTATGGCCCCAATGACTACTACACGGCCTTCCGCGGATGCCACCACCCCTTCCACCTCCAGTGACCGAGGACGAACCAGATTCAGACGAGACCACGAGCGAGGCCGACGTGCTTGAGAATATACTCAAGAGGTAATATTTCTTTCTTTCTTTCTTTCTTTCAGTTTTTGTTCACAATTGCTTAGGAGAGTGATGCATGATTTGGTATTGATTGGTAGGTTCTTTCTTTGCTTTTGTATTGGGAAACTAGATCATGATTCCACCACTTACTTGGAAGAATTGAATGTAAGCCACAACCTCCGCCTCGTCAACATTGCCATGGCAGTGCTATATACCACACAATAAATGTTGAGGTGGTGGACGAGGTCGACGAGGTGGAGGAGAGCCAAGTAACCAATAAGAGGATTAGGTCATGCAAATACAAGACCGAGGAAGATAAATATTTGTGTGAAGCTTGGCTCACCATATCTCTTGATGCCATGGTCGGTGCCGACCAAACAAAGGAGAAATTTTGGCAAAAGATCAAGGAGTACTATAATAACAATGTCACTATTCCCTCCAACTGCATAATTGGGCCTCTTAGTCATTGTTGGACGATAATCCAAGAACAATGAAACCGGTGGGCCAGCAATGGTGGTGGCGGCAATGTTGGTAGCGAAGAGAGTGGTGCTGTTGACGGCGATGACGTGAGTGCGAGAGGTCCATTTGAACTATGCTGGATTTCGATCCACCATGTGTTTGTGGTTTCAAATGAACTTGTTCATTAAGTGCCTTTTGGCACAAATTATGGTTATGTTTGATGGATTCGATGAACTTTATTTATGCTCTTAGGTGAATTATGATTTGGTGCATCCGAATTGTCTATGTTAGTGTTGGATTGTGATTAATTTGTTTCAATTGTTTGAGAAACATTTTAAATACCTGGTATTCTTTTTTTACGATAGGGGATTAGCTAGTTGAGCAAAAGCCATCTTGCTAAAAGAATTTTAGAGAAATGGGATAGCGAGTTTTTTTGTTGGATTTTAGTATAGGTGATCCACAAGAGATGCCCCGAGCAGAATCCTACAATTGACAAGTGAATATTAGCTTTCCCACACATGTTAGAAATTTGTGTGTTTGCGAACTAACCTGTGGTCGGATGGTTAGAAGGACAGTGGTACCCCAACCCACAGGGTTCAAGTCCTAGACTTGATGTTGGTGCTCGCATTATTCCTGGATTTATCTGAGGCTTCCGGCGATGTTCGTTCAGTGGGAGGAGATGCTCCCGTCGACCGCGAGGTGCATGCGGTGACTTCATAAAATCTCAAGATGTTGCACCGACTCAGTCTCTCACAGGTGCTCATAGTGATAGGATGTGCGTGCATGCGTTCATAGGAGATGAGTGTATGCTCATATATGTGAGCGACTTTTTTTTGAAAGCTCTAGACAGTGGGGTAATTCCCCACTGACTTTAATTAATCAAAAGGCAAGAGTACAAATTACATGGAATATTTACATCATGAATAGGTGGGGTAAAGAGGAACAAGAAACAAAGCCAGAACAAGTGTGGCACTAACAGTCTAGGAGGTGTTAGATGTGAGTAGATCAATGGAAGGGTGTAACCCCTCCTTGGTTCTGTGCTTTATGAGAACAAAGTCCTCCTTAAACCTGGCCAGCTACGAGGCATGAGATGGTACCACTCCTCTGAAGTGTTTATTGTTGCATTCTTTCCAAACCTCCAAGTAGCAACAATAAATATTCCAAGAACATTGTCCTGGTCTAGCCTCTCTTCACAACATGCAATAAATGGAGACGGTTTCCATCCGCTAGCCAAGCAATCCCCACGGAATCCCAGAATGCAACACTGAATGAACAATGAAAAAACGGGCGCTCTATGGTTTCATCTAGTGGGCTCGAGCATACCAAGCATGTGTGTATGTTACCTTGCAGCGGTACATTGCGCTTTCTCAACACGTCCCTTGTGTTGATACGATCAACCATGCAAAAAAATTCCACTTGATTGTACATTTTGACTTCCATATCCATGAAAATGCATCATCAACCTGCATGTTCCGAAAGCAGTGTGTGTAGTACTTGCCATCTTGGAATTGCGAGCCACCCCAAGTACATATCCATCTGTCAGCCTGATCGATGTCAATAACCGTATCCTGAACCTCGGCCTGAATGTCCCGAATCTCCAATCTGGCTTACGGTGATAGCCAAAGGTGGAAGTTTTCCCCAAAGGTGTTTGTTGTGAACAGATTTCGTACACACACATCTTCTATCCTGGCAAAAGAGAAGGCCCTTGGGTGTCTCCCAGACAGAATGTCATGACACCACAAGTCTTTTCAAAACAAGACCATAGACCCATCTCCAACCTCCACATGTGTAACCCATCTGTAAGTTGATGACAACTTAAGAATGTCATGCCACCAAAATGATCCACAAGCGTTGGAGGCATGTATATGTTGTTTTGGCAGTAGGTTGTCCAAACCAAGGAGACCCACAACACATCAAGCTTGTTATAAAACTTGTGCATTTGCTTGAGGAGGAGCCCTTGATTTTGAACTTTGATATCCAGTATACCAAGCCCGCCCTCGCACTTAGGTCTACAGACGATATCCCAAGCCACAAGGGAGTAATTTTTGAGGCCATCCTCAGATTTCTTGGCCCAAAGGCAATGTATACGAAGCTTGTCAAGATGATCCAAAATTTTCGGTGGAATTTTGATGGAGCACATTGCATAAATGGCCAGCGAGGTAACCACCAAGTTCACTAGTGTGAGCTTAGAGCCATAATCTAGAAGGGACAGGCTATGGTCAGGTTTCTTTCCACCGAAGCAACCAGGGGCATCATATCTTGAATAGAAGGACGAGTGGTGCCCATCGGCAGCCCCAAGTACGTAAAAGGCAACGTCCCAACTCCACATCCAAAGAGAGATGCCAGGACAGGCACAAGATCATCATGGATGTTGAGTGGTATCATGGTTGATTTTTGAATGTTAATTCTAAGTCCAACCGTCATGGCATACTTTTGTAGAATGCTTTTCATATGGACCACTTGGTCTTCCACCACCGGCATGATCACAATTGTGTCATCGGCATACTGTATCACAGAGTAGTCACTATCCTAGGTATGTATTGGTTGATCAATCAAACCTCTATCATGCACATCATTGATAACTGCCTGTAGGAGATTGACCGCTAGTACGAAGATGAGCGGGGACAATGGATCGCCTTGACGCACACCACAATGACAAAAGAATTGTCTCCCCAGTGTACCATGCAACAACACTAATGATTTACTAGAAGAGAATAAACATTTGATTTAGGGATCGACGTCTCAATATTGACTAAACATGGTACACGATCAGATATTGGTTTCCCTAAAGATAATACCACTGTATTTGGGAAGCTGGTGGTCCAATGTAGTGAGGTAAAGTGCCAATCAAGCTGCTCTAGCAATGGATCATTCTGCATATTGCTCCACGTGAAAGATTTCCCTTTGATCGAGAGCTTAAAAAAGGCTTGCACTCCGATGATATCATTGAACATTAACATGTCATTCACATTTCCACCGGATTTGTTTCTATTATCAGGTGCTCTGATAAAGTTACAATCCCCAATGTGGAACCAATATTCATCATCAGGTATATTTATATTTGATAACCAAGAAATGAAGAGAGCTCGCTCCTAGACAGCACAAGGGCCATGAACATTCACACAAGTCCACACATTATCCAACTATGGGGAAGTAAATTTAATGCCGAGATCAAAAGATTCAAAAAATTGGGTTGAACCAGAGAACACATAACTATTCCAGATTGTAATAATAACCCCAGAATTACTAGAAGAAGGAACAAATGCAAGGGGCATAGTTTCACATAAGCAACATCAAAAGTATCATGCTTAGTTTCTTGCAGACAAATAACTGAACAAACACTAAGATCGATAGCATTTCGAATGGCAAGTTGTTTCTTTTCTGAATTTATTCCACGAATGTTCCAGCACAAAATGTTCCACGACTTCTTCAGGTTCATGGGCGAGTATCAGCTTGACTGCCCCCCTACAAGCTTGCCAACAGCTTCTTAGGACTCAGCTTGTTTCTATCGATGCCACATAGACTGATGCCCACATTTGGATTGTTCTGATTGGTGTTGGTTGGGGTACAACTCCATCATGTGAAGAACTAGGTCTTGCCTGAATTTTGACATGTGGAGCAGTAGTTTTGTGGCATTTGTGATCAAAGGGGTCACGCAGGCCTTCACCTTGGATGTGATGCTCTTACCATACAAAATTAAGGGATACAAAATCCATCATACCTCATAGATCGAGGGATGTGTCTGAGCTGCACCGTATCCACCGGAACTTACTCATTGGAGATCATGCACGCAATAGGATTTGCAGACTAATGAACATGAAGTAGAATAGAGTGTTGCTCCTACAAATGCAGAATTGATAGATGTGGCTGCTCCTCTAGTGCCAGGCTATCGAGACTGCTAGAAATTTCCTCAAACTGCCAGTTCTGCACTTCATACCTAGAAGGCTCATAAGCACTTGCAATCACTTGATGATCAACTGGCAAATCAAGATTGAGACCAACATAGAACGTTGCTCCAAAAATGCTACCAAGTATGTCCCTCTCCGATTGGATGTTATTCAGCATGTATGAGCAGTATTAACGAAGCTGTGTCTGAATAACTCCGAAGGGATTTAAGGGGAAGATTGCCTCACCTAAATGCACTGGTGACAATAAAGCAGGTTTGTAGATCCTCTTAAGCATGTACCCAATCCAGTGAAGGAGCTCTGCATCATTTGTGACAAATAAAGCAGCAAAAGACCCTCCAGCACGAACAAAAGCAAACCTAGAAGCTAGTAAGCCATTGATGAAATTCTCAGCCAACTCTTCCACCTGTGAAACTTCAGACCAAACATCAGATAAGTTGTCCACATCATTATGTTTCGGTGAACACCATCCACCAAAGAAGGGCCATCATATTCAAAGAACCTCCTGAAACCGAAACCTGTGTATGGTGGAGGGACCACAGGCCAGGCCCTCCAACCATTTTCTTGAACTGCATCTACTTCAGGCAGGTTTGCATTCCAGGTAGCTTCATTTGCATCTTTTCAAGCTTCTAGTTCATCAATCCTAGCTTGCTGCATTACAGTGTAATAAGGCAACTCATATGGATGTGGTGAAGAATTGAGAAGAGGAGGATCCTCTTTTTTCCCAAGTAACCCAGGAACTGTTTTTCTGCCATTGAGCACATAAACTGGAACTGACCAAGATCTTCCTAAGCCTGGTAACTTCCCAAGCCTAGTGACAATGAGGCCATGGGGTACCTCTGCAGTGTCTTTGATGTGACACTTGACTAACACACGAGCTTTGTGATGACCTAGCCTTGGCCACAACATTTTTTTTCTAAAGTTTGAGACAACCTTGTTCACATAGTGTTCTATTAGATACTCCACCGGAAAAGCAAGCAACATTATCCATACTTCACATTCAAAGGCTGACATCCGCACGTTAATGCCCTCATCATGTGGAGTGATCAAGAAGAAGGAATCATCAGTTAAAGCATGCAGACCCTCTCTGATGGCATTATCACACTTCTCATAATCAGCAAACACAACACATCCTATCCTAAGCAGGTAAACAAAATCATCTAGAATCTGGTACTCTAGATCCTCCCTAAGGATGCGACATATCTCCTCAAGCCAAAATGCCTTTTGATGATCTGGATCCGGTGGCTCAACTGTGACGATGGCATACCTCTCATGATTCAAGGGCGGGTCGTCAACCACCATGACATGTCTCTACACCGATCTGGCCCACGTTCAAAAGTGGATCCAATGGGAGCAAATGCAAACGGCCGCACCGGGAAGTTCACCATGGTTACGGGACGAGTAGACCTCAACAGAGATGGTGGTTTTGTTATAACTGAGGGCGGTGGTGTGCTAGGACCAGGGAGCGATGCGCTATGAGGAGGAATGACTGAAAGTGATGGGGTGTCTAGGAAGGTGGATTGACTGGAGGTAACATATTAAGGTGTAATGCCGGGCAATTAGAGGCAACCATGTAATGGGGTGTTGGGATCTTCCGTTTCACTTTCCACATTTCGCCCCGATACCTCGAGCGTCTATCACGGGACACAAAAACCACCCGTGGATTGCCTACATGTTTACCATTTGTTTTATATGGTAGTCTCACCCCATCATAATCCGAGGATTTTGATTTTGGTATCCAATTGAGGGCAGACCGAGACATATTTCCATCACAGCCCAAGTAGCCTAATTTCTGACAAATAGAGCATCTCAAAAGTCCCAAACATGAGGAGGCCCAATGTCCAGCACGAGAGCAGACATTACAAATTGGGTCAGATGCTTGATTGCATAAGCTGCGTGGCCCAATTGACACTCGATCTGGAGAGATGTTTTGTATGCCCACCTCGTAACATACACACTGATCCAAAAGTGTAACACAATGTTGGCAGAAAACCCCAGGATAATCCGCAACCAGGTGACCCATGCGAGAGCAAGTCGAGCAAATTAGCAGACGGTTTTCAATAGTGTTGAGATGGAACATCAATTATTTGCACCATAGATTTAATATCAGAATCATCATAATATACTTGCCAACCATCCAAAATATGTGCCAGCTTATCATCTAAGATAGAATCCCAATAATCATGATGGAACCGAGCTCCTGAAAGGAAGGAAGCTTCTGCGGCAACACATATACACTATTAATTCTGAAAGATCCAAAACTGATTGTGCCATGCAGATCCGGAGTAACAGGCTGAACAAAACTTCCAAAACAATATTATCATTAATTTGTGGAACATCGGAGTAGCTCACCGGCGCTAAAGGCCTCAATCCTACTTGTTCCAAGATCTTTGCTAAAGATGGCGAAATGGCACAATTGCTTTGTGATCTGAGCCGGTGAGGTTTCACAGCCATGCCACATGAAGATCCAATCTCAAGTAATTCAGAATCAGCATGCCAAGAGAATTCTAATGGACCAATAGTTAGATCAGTGTCCCCACGCAATAAATGAAAATGGCAAACGAAGTCTGGCCAAATGTGATATCTCAAACCATAGATGAAATACCCAACATGATTAGAGGCCACAAAAAATCGAAAATGATGATCAGTTAAATGCATGACATTGAAGCCAGAATTGATCGACTGATGCAAGACTGGAGTGCTAGGCCGACAGACTCTTTTGATAGAGGGAAGGATGCGGAGGATAAGGAGACTACCAGGAAGAATTGCTTGGCAGCCGAGGAGGGAGAGAAGTGCACCGTCGAATGGAACTTGGAATGCACTATGTGAGCGACTTTGGTTGTACCATGTCAAATGTTTTTTTGCGTGTTCACATCAATTTGCATGTACCCCCTTGTGGGGGTGATCGATACATAGTTTACTATGGACAAAGAGAATGACAAAAACTAGTCATTTGAAATACTCCTTGAAAGTGCAACTATCCCTGGGTGGTTTTGGTAATTCCTAACAACATATAGCTCATTGAGCTAATGCTATTTGAAGATAAATATTTCAAGAAAGCTCAATGATTGGCATGGCATGGATTAGAAAGTGGACTCCTCAAAATGCTAAGAACAAAATATTGGCTCAAGCTCAAAGCACAAGACTCTACATCTTACTTTTTAATGATCCAAGATCACATTGAGTCCATAGGAAAAGCCAATACTATTAAAAGGGGGTGAGGTGTTGCTTAATGAGTTACTTGCTCAAAATGCTTAGTGATATGCTCCAAAAACCCTCAACTACTTTCTCATATCCACATATGTCCCAAACCAAAAGTCAAACTCAGCCCCACCGAAATCTTCTATCCGGCGCCATCGAGTTCACTTGACATAGCCACTGCCAGAAACCCTAGTCACTTCGGTCTCACTGAGATGGATTGCAAACTCTCTGTTTCCCTTTGTAACGTTTCGGTCTAACCGAGATGAGCGATTGGTCCCACCGACATTGCAATGCAGACTCTCTGTTTCCCCTTCGTAACATTTCGGTCTAACCGAGATGAGCGAATCGGTCCCAATGAGTTTGCCTGACCAACTCTCTGTTTGTCTATTACCAAAATTGGTCCCACTGAGTTTGTGTAATCGGTCTCACCGAGATTACATTATGTCCTAACCCTAATGGAATCGGTCCCACCGATTTGATCATGTCGGACACACAAAAAATCCTAACATTCATATTTTTAACTAAATCGGTCTGACCGAGTTTTGTAATTCGGTCCCACCAAGTTTGGTGATTTGTGTGTAACGGTTAGATTTTGTGTGGAGGCTATATATACCCCTCCACCCACTCTTCATTCATGGAGAGAGCCATCAGAATATGCCTACACTTTCAACATACATTTTCTGAGAAAGAACCACCTACACTTGTGTTGAGGTCAAGATATTCCATTCCAACCACATAAATCTTGATCTATAGCCTTCCCCAAGTTGCTTTCCACTCAAATAATCTTTCTACCAAATCCAATCCTATGAGAGAGAGTTGAGTGTTGGGGAGACTATCATTTGAAGCACAAGAGCAAGGAGTTCATCATCAACACACCATCTATTACCATTTGGAGAGTGGTGTCTCCTAGATTGGTTAGGTGTCACTTGGGAGCCTCCGTCAAAATTGTGGAGCTGAACAAAGGAGTTTGTACGGGCAAGGAGATCACCTACTTCATGAAGATCCACCCTAGTGAGGCAAGTCCTTCGTGGGCGATGGCCATGGTGGGATAGACAAGGTTGCTTCTTCGTGGACACTTCGTGGGTGGAGCCCTCCCTGGACTCGCGCAACCGTTACCCTTCATGGGTTGAAGTCTCCATCAACGTGGATGTACGATAGCACCACCTATCGGAACCACGCCAAAAATCTCCGTGTCTACATTGCGTTTGCTCCCTCCAAACTCCTCCCTTTACCTTCATATGCAATTGTTTTACATTTCGCTGCTATACTCTTAGAATTGCATCTGTAGGTTGATTACTTGAATTGTGCTAAGTTGCTAAAATCTGCCAAGACTTAAAATTGGGAAAAGGCTAGATTTTTATTTGGTCAAGTAGTCTAATCACCCCCCTCTAGACATACTTTCGATCCTACAAGTGGTATCAGAGCGTTGGTCTCCATTTGCTTTGATTTCCATAGATTTTGGTGATCATAGCCTCGGTTTCACAACCTAGGAGAGTATGGCGTCTAGTGAGGGAAATTACCACCATAGAGGTTCTTACTTTGATGGTACTAATTTTGCTAGTTGGAAGCATAAGATGAAAATGCATATTCTTGGACATAACCCCGCCGTTTGGGCTATTGTATGTATTGGCTTGCAAGGTGAATTCTTTGATGGGAGAGAACCGAACCGTGAAGCTACGCGAAAGAGTTGAAGATGCTGCAATACAATGCTCAAGCTTGTGATATTCTCTTCAATGGATTGTGCCCTGAAGAATTCAACAAAATCATCCGTCTTGAGAATGCAAAGGAAATTTGGGATACTTTGATTGATATGCACGAAGGTACCGACTCCGTCAAGGAATCCAAATTGGATGTGCTTCAAAGTCAACTTGATAAGTTCAAAATGAAGGATGGTGAAGGTGTCGCTGAAATGTACTCTAGGCTTGCTCTCATCACAAATGAGATTGCTGGCTTAGGAAGTGAAGAGATGACCTATAGATTCATCATCAAGAAGATCCTAAGAGCCTTGGATGGAAAATATGATACCATGTGCACATTGATCCAAATGATGCCCAATTACAAAGATCTCAAGCCAACAGAAGTCATTGGAAGAATTGTTGCTCATGAGATGTCACTCAAGGATAAGGAAGAGCTTCACAACAAGTCAAGTGGTGCTTACAAAGCCTCATGTGATGCTCCCACATCATCAAGTGAGAAACAAACCCTCAATGAAGAATTGAACCGAATGGTGAAGAACTTCAACAAGTTTTACAAGAGTAGAAGCAAGGAAAGAAGTTCCAAGTCAAGGTCCTACAATGACAAAATATCTTCTAGTCGTGAGCGCAATTGCTACAATTGTGGAAGACTCGGACACTATTCCAATGAGTGTACGGCTCCCTACAAAAGAAGAGAAGATTCTCCTAAAAGAAGGAGTAGAAGAGAAGAATCACCACCAAGAGAGAGAAGGAGTAGAGATGACCGTTATGAACGAAGAACATCACGGAGAAGCAAGGATTCGGGAAGGAAGGACAAGTCATCAAAGAGCTACACAAAATGAAGACATCAAGCTCATGTTGGTGAATGGGTATCCGGCTCCGACTCCGACGATCACTCCGAGAGAAGTTATCACTCCGACTCCGAATATACTCAAGATGAAGGTGTTGCCGGTCTAGCACTTGTGTCAACCAACTCCTACAACATATTTGACTCACCAAATGAAGGGATTAGAAGATGCTTCATGGCTAAAGGTCCAAAGGTATCACACCCCGAGTATGTTGATTTCAATAGTGATGAAGATGATTTGCTAGGAGATGATGATTTACTTGTTGACAACTCTAGTTATGAAAACTATGATGAACTTGCTATTAATCATGCTAATCAAGATAAAACAAATGACAATGAAGAGAAGGAGATTGAGAGTCTAACTAAAGAACTAAACACTCTTAAGTTAGCTCATGAAACTACCTTGGAAGATCATCGAGAACTTTTAAAGACTCATGAGAAGCTACATTTTGAAAAGCTCAACCTTGAGCAAGAGCATGAGTTATTAAAAGCAATCAATGATGATCTTTGCAAGAAAAGTTCTTCTTACATTACCAAGTGTTTACTCTTGTCTACTTACATGCCACAAGTTAAATCTAGCCACAAGAACAAGAAATATTCTTCTTCTAGTAGTAACAACAATCATGCTAAATCCAATGCTGTTGCTTCTAGTAGTTCTCTTGATTCTACTAATGATTCTCTTAGCCAAGTTACACTTGAGCAAGAAAATAGCTTATTTAAGGGAATTATAGAGAAAGGTGTTTACAAGAGCCTTGCAGGAAGTAAGCAATTTGAGGAAATTGTACGCAAGCAAGGAAGACACCGGAAGAATCAAGGTGTTAGTTTTGAACGAAAGTTCAATGCCAATGGAGTTGAGTGGGAAGAAGATCAATACCCCAAGTCGAAGTTTGTTCCTCAACAAGAGAAGTATGATCCTACTTCTTTCCAAGGAACACAAGCTCAAGATGATCTTCCACCACAAGACCACAAGCTAAAAGGCAAGGACAAGCTTCAAGAGGAGATTGATGCATTTGAAAAAGCACCTAAGGCCTTGGTCAAGTGGGTTCCCAAGACTACATCAAGTTCTACTTCATCAAGTACGACTACAACTCCAAGGATTCTCATCAAGATGGTGTGGATCCCTAAGAAGAAGAACTAGAGAGTTCTTGAGGGTGACTCCGCCAACATACTTCACTCTTACCATCTTGGTAAGGACAAGTGCAAAAAAATTCCATATCTTGCACTAATTCAAGGAGTCACAAACCCTCTTGTTGGTATGACAAGGGACAAGGTAACCTAATGCTTTCATGGACATCATCCTATGTGACCATCACTCTATGTCTATGGATATCCTTGTTTGTTCCTTGTGGGACTAACCCGTGTAGGTATTGAAAGTGCAACTCACTCCAAAGGATTGCTCCGAATGATCTACATCAACATTGAGCATCTACATCTTCGACACCTACATGAAATCATCATCGACAAAACCCAAGGTTAGTTCATCCCTCTTAGGGGGGATATCACATCTAGGGGGAGCTTTACTCTAATCAATTGAGCTAAAGCAATTCTAATGATGTGAGCACAACAATGCTTTATGTAAAAGTGGCAACCCCACTTGTGCTTAAACGATGAGTATGACCTATGATCAAATGTTCTCATTTGACTCCTAAGTCAATATACTCATATATAGATGACCTAGTCGTCGCCAAATTGCTTGATAGATGCTAGAGTGATTGTGCATGCTTTGTCACACATTTCATTTGTCATTTTATAGCGTGAGCATGTTGGATGCATATTTTACTCATTCGAGGACATCCATTTGTTGCTTTGATTGTTTGGCCTTTTCTCTATTGCCAAATGGATGGACAAGAATGCCTAAGAACTCCCTCTAGCTATCTATGCTTTTCTCGTCTCAAACTCTATTCATGCTAAATCACAAAGTTTGATCAAGTCAGATTCGAACCACTCTGTGTGAGGAGCACTTGGAGTCTCCGATTCGTCATAGACTTAAACTTCCAAAACCTCTTTGTGCACTTTGGTATGACCGAGTCATACATTTCGGTCACACCGAGATCACTAAGTTGATGTAGGTTTTCAATCTCGGTGCAACTGATTTGAACTTTTCGGTCACACCGAGTTGTAGTAACCGCTTGCAATTCTGCATCTCAATGCCACCGAGTTGTTCCACTCGGTCACACTGACAGGGTCGGGATATATAAACCCACGGGTGAGATTTTGGAAATTTCTTCGAAACCTCTCAGCCCGCGCGTATACTGCTCTGCCGCCTCGGGTATCCGGATCGTCCTCTCGCCACCAGCGACCTCCGCCGCTGGTTTCCATCGCTGTCAACGGGTTTTTGCCTCTCGGTTGCCGCCGTAGCGAACTCTGCTGAATTAGGGTACAAGTTCGATCCTTTGTGCTACTCTTTTAACTCCGATTCGTAGCACATTACTTTGCCATGATCATGACCACGTATGCAATCAATCTATCCACTGAAAACATCCTTTAGATTAGATTGGATTTGAAAATTTAGGGTTAGGTCTCCGCCAAACTCATCTCAGACCGACCGAATTGTAGAAATCGGTCTCACCGATTTGGCTTAGGCCATTGCAGTTGCACTTTCGGTCTGACCTAAAACCGCAAATCGGTGTGACCGAGTTCGATTCTTTGTGAAACCCTAGCAGTCTCGGTGCCACCAAACCGTGACTCGGTCTGACCGAGTTCACTAGTTTAGGTTCCAAAAGCTGCTTTGGTATCACCGAGTTTACAAATCGGTAGCTCCGAAATGTTTTCTGTGAAGAACTAAAACTAAGTTTTTAAGTCATCTATTTTGCAAAAACTCTGCACTTTGTGATGCTCATCCACTCTACCTCATCTATATCTATTGATAGGGTCTGCTGTCAGTAAGTTTGTAGAGATGTCTGACTAGAGTGAAAGCTAGAACAAGTCTGAAGAACAAGTGCAATTGAGTGAGGGCACTAGTCCCTCTAGCACTTCTGATGATGGTAGCAGGAGCACACCAAGCAACTTTCCCAAAGCAGCCACCAGGTCAAGGAAGAAGAAAACCTCAGATTCTGAAGATGAGGATTATGTGGCTGTTGAGGAGGAAGTCAGCTCCAAGAGGAAGGTGCTGAAGAAGGAATATGGCACGGCTGCATCAACTAAGCCTGGCTTGCACAAGTAGGCCCCTGCCAAGAGGGTGCCAACCTTAAAGGTGAGAGCCTCAACTGCTGAAACGTCCAAGCCAACTGAAGAGGTTGTTGGAGAAGGAAACAAGAGGAAGGAAAGGGTCAAGAAGACCACTGCCAGAGTGCTTGGTAGATCCTCCATTATGAGAGATCCAGAAGAAGAGGAGGAGGAAGAGGATGATGTACCAGCTCCCATGTCTCAGAAGCTTATGGGAGATGCAATTAAGTTAGGGGCTTCTCCATCTAAGCCCAAATCTGCTCCCAAGGTTGCTGCTTAGAAACCTTCCAAAGCCAAGAGGAACACCAGGAGTATACCTGCTGAAGAAAAGAACAAGGCCCGAGTGCCTAAAACTGTAGAAGAGGATGATGAATCCCATGTTTTGAGGAAGTTAAAGCCCAAAATTCCTGACCACAATAATGCTCATCCAGTCGCTGAGGACATGCACATCAGGAAAGATGCAGGACTGAGATTGTGGAGATAGTCTGATCCCTATGCTGTTAGGAGGAGGACTGCAGTTGACTACATGTTTCATACAAAGGAACAACAAGACTTCTATGAGACAATTTTGCTTGACAAGAAGCCCATTGTATGTGACATGAAATGGGTCGATTGGGAATATATCAAGGAAAATGAAGATCATTTCCCAGGAGTTTATGACAACTTTAAGGCATGTGGAGTAGATGAATTTGTTGGACAAAAGCTCACAAAATGGAATGATGAGCTGATCATGCAATTTTACTCTACTTCCCACTTCTATCCAAATGGAAGGATAGTATGGATGTCTGAAGGTACCAGGTACCAGTCCATAGTTGAGGAGTGGGCCAAGCTAATCAATGCCCCCGAAGAACATGAAGATGACTTGGATGTGTATGCCACCAAGAAGAAAGACCACAACTCCATGGAAAACATGTACAAAGAGATCCCTGATAAGGCTTTGGAAACACACAAGCTTGGATCTGTACACTTCTTGTTGTCTAGTCTTCCTACTATTAACTAGATCTTAAGGCACACTTTGCTACCCAAGTCAGGAGATTACAAGATGATTAGAGGACACTCCATCAACATGCTGCAAATTTTTGATGTCCCTCAGAAGTTCAAAGTTATGAGCTTGATTGTAGAAATGATCAAGAGGACTATTGCTGATCAAAAGAGGAGTTGTGGGTATGCTCCACATATTCAGGAGCTCATCAATTCTAATATGGGCACAGGCATTTATTTGCTGGACAAGGGGCATCTACTCTTACATCCTGAATTTGAAGACAACACTGTTGTGATGAATGAGGAGGAACCATCATCAGCTCAAGTCCAGGAGAAGATAGCCAAGGCAAAGGCTGAGAAAGCTGCCAAGATGCCCAGTGTTGAAGAGGCATCTCAAGTTTTCCTGAAGAGAAAGCAAGATCAATTAGGCTATCTGATTCAAGCTACACTGAGGATTGAGAAGGGCTTGGCCACCCTGACTCAGAATCAGGAGAGCCTGGAGAGGATTGTGGAGACAACATTCTATGATCTTGACCTGAAGGTAACTGAGATTCAGACTGCAGTTGAGTAGCTTCAGGAGGAAGCAGAGGAGAGGAGAGGAAAGGCAACTACTGATGCTTTTCAGCGTGTGCCACGAGGTCCAAGATCTGCCGCAGTACCAGTTTCAGATGCTAGAGCTACAGTGTCAGCACCAGCAGCTATAGCTCTAGTGCCACCTCCAGCACCCACTCCACCTCCACCAGCTCCAACTACATCATCGGAAGCCTTCGTCCTTGGAGTTCTATCTACACCACCTCCCGAAGACCAAGCCTGAGAGACGCATAGCACTATGCATATTTGAACTTTTTGGTAACTTGTTGCCAAAGGGGGAGAAATATGTATAGATCATAGGCTTCGAGAGAGTGTTTTTGCTTCTTTGCCTTTGGTTGAACTTTTTATTGTGTGATCTACTTTATGTCCTTGTGTGAGATACTTATTTGATCATGTGGTTGATCATTTGCTGCCTTCATGCTTGTTGAATGATACTATCTTTTATATCTTATATATGACCATTCACTTGCTTAGTATGAGTGCATGCTATTAATTTCTATCATTTTGAGTGCTCCACCAAGATGTATGTGACATGGAAGAGTAACCCATGAACCTAATCGATTGTGCATTTGCATTCAAAAGCAAATTTTAAATAATGCACAAATTTAGGGGGAGCTCTTGCTTATCACATACTTCTCAAAGCGACGATGTATTTCAATCTTATTATTATTTGTCGAAGCTTTGATCTATATGTTGTCATCAATTACCAAAAATGGGGAGATTGAAAGTGCAACTATCCCTGGGTGGTTTTGGTAATTCCTAACAACATATAGCTCATTGAGCTAATGCTATTTGAAGATAAATATTTCAGGAAAGCTCAATGATTGGCATGGCATGGATTAGAAAGTGGACCCCTCAAAATGCTAAGGACAAAAGACTGGCTCGAGCTCAAAGCACAAGACTCTACATCTTACTTTTTAGTGATCCAAGATCACATTGAGTCCATAGGAAAAGCCAATACTATTAAAAGGGGGTGAGGTGTTGTTTAATGAGTTACTTGCTCAAAATGCTTAGTGATATGCTCCAAAAACCCTCAACTACTTTCTCATATCCACATATGTCCCAAACCAAAAGTCAAACTCGGCCCCACCGAAATCTTCTATCCGGCGCCACCGAGTTCACTTGACATAGCCACTGCCAGAAACCCTAGTCACTCTGGTCTCACGGATAGGGATATCGGTCTCACCGAGATGGGATTGCAAACTCTCTGTTTCCCTTCGTAACGTTTCATTCTAACCGAGATGAGCGATCGGTCCCACCGAGATTGCAATGCAAACTCTCTGTTTCCCCTTCGTAACGTTTCGGTCTAACCGAGATGAGCAAATCGGTCCCACCGAGTTTGCCTGACCAACTCTCTGTTTGTCTATTACCAAAATCGGTCCCACCGAGTTTGTGTAATCGGTCTCACCGAGATTACGTTATGCCCTAACCCTAATGGAATCGGTCCCACCAAGTTGATCATGTCGGTCCCACCAAAAATCCTAACATTCACGTTTTGAACTAAATCGGTCTGACCGAGTTTTATAATTCGGTCCCACCGAGTTTGGTGATTTGTGTGTAACGGTTAGATTTTGTGTGGAGGCTATATATACCCCTCCGCCCACTCTTCATTTTTGGAGAGAGCCATCAGAATATGCCTACACTTCCAACATACATTTTCTGAGAGAGAACCACCTACACTTGTGTTGAGGTCAAGATATTCCATTCCAACCACATAAATCTTGATCTCTAGCCTTCCCCAAGTTGCTTTCCACTCAAATCATCTTTCTACCAAATCCAATCCTATGAGAGAGAGAGTTGAGTGTTGGGGAGACTATCATTTGAACCACAAGAGCAAGGAGTTCATCATCAACACACCATCTATTACCTTTTGGCGAGTGGTGTCTCCTAGATTGGTTAGGTGTCACTTGGGAGCCACCGTCAAGATTGTGGAGTTAAACCAAGGAGTTTGTATGGGCAAGGAGATCGCCTACTTCGTGAAGATCTACCCTAGTGAGGCAAGTCCTTCGTGGGCGATGGCCATGGTGGGATAGACAAGGTTGCTTCTTCGTGGACCCTTCGTGGACTCGCGCAAGTGTTACCCTTCATGGCTTGAAGTCTCCATCAACGTGGATGTACGATAGCACCACCTATCGGAACCACACCAAAAATCTCCATGTCTACATTGCGTTTGCTCCCTCCAAACTCCTCCCTTTACCTTCATATGTAGTTCTTTTACATTCCGCTGCTATACTCTTAGAATTGCATGTGTAGGTTGATTACTTGAATTGTGCTAAGTTGCTAAAATCTTCCAAGACTTAAAATTGGGAAAAGGCTAGATTTTTATTTGGTCAAGTAGTCTAATCACCCCCTCTAGACATACTTTCGATCCTACACTCCTCGTCGGTGCTAAAATTGGCGGATCTCGGGTAGGGGGTCCTGAGATGGTGGTATAGACTAGATAGTAATAAGAAGCATAGAAATACATGATGTTTACCCAGGTCCGGGATCTCTCGAAGAGGTAAAAAACCTACGTCTTGCTTGTATTGTATTGATTGTGGATGGGGTACAAAGTACATGATGATCTACCTCAAGATCATATGAATAAGTTCTAATTTTCCTAGGATATGAGATGATATATTGACTAGACTACCCTCGGTTTATATAATGTACCAGAGGCCTAGGATTACATGAGTCTTTATCTTGTGTTCAAAGTCTTGTGGAATCTCCCTTGTATGCGTCATGTGCCTCTCCCATTAATGAACCACCACGGGGGGTCCTCGGCTCGGCCCTCATGGCCGGGAGATGACATGGTGAGTACCCCCTAACCCAGGACACCATCGGTAACCCCTAAATCGGTCTTCAAGTTGGGGACGCTACTCAGTTCTTCTGAACTGTTCTTCGTCTTCGGTCACCGATCTTCAAAGCTGGTTCAACAAATCTTCTTATCTTCAATCTCGAGGATCTTTGAGGTGTATCCAAAGAGTTCACATGTCGGGCACCCGGGGAGCCCCTTTAAGTTCCGGGCCTTTATAGATGACTTGTTATTTATATGCCACACCTCAGGTTTGAAGTTTTTCCCAAGCGGCGGTGTCCTCTTACAGCCGAGATCCAGCACCAGACTGCACCCGAGGTGTCTTTTTGCAGTTGAGCTCCAACGCTAGACATCATCTAAGGTGTGATAAATCACCTCGGGCTTGAAAAAGTTGAAGGAGCTTAACCAAGCTTCACGCCAAGGTAGCAATGGCACTATGGGAGATGGCTCACAGTGCGGTGGCTACGTGCCTGTGGCGGTTTAGATGTGACCACAGGCTGCATCAGGCGGATTCTAGCGGGCCTCCTCTATCTAGGCTCCAGCGCACCTGCTCTAGACATGGCCGGCGACTGGCCACCTGCTGGTGGGTGCGACATGCTAGGCAAGGGGCAGGTGGTGGTGGATTTGCTCCTAGTGGCTGCCATGCTCTGGTCAGGCAGTCTTGGGTTGCCTCCAGGATGGATATGGTTAGCTCGTCGGCTGCGTGAGCGGTGTGGTGGGGCTCCGAGGTGGTGTACGGTGTTCGTCGGTGAGCAGGTGCGGAACAGAGACATGTCCGCGTTGGTATGTGCCTTCACGTTGTTCTCTCCTAACCCGTGGTTCGGTCGTGGTGTCGGTCTGAGTTGAGCTCCCGAGCATGGTTGCATCATCGGTGGATCAGCGCCAGTTGCCACGAGCAAGGAGGCGTGTGAGGTCGCCTAGGCCATGACCAGAGGGCTAGGGTCGAGGATTGCATGGAGGTGGCAATCAACACGCATTAATTCGTGTCCACCGGTTCACTAGGACCAGCCGGGGTCGCAGGCGTGGGCGCTGTTGGGGAACGTAGTAATTTCAAAAAAATTCCTACGCACACGCAAGATCATGGTGATGCATAGCAACGAGAGGGGAGAGTGTTGTCCATGTACCCTCGTAGACCGAAAGCGGAAGCGTTAGCACAACGCAGTTGATGTAGTCGTACGTCTTCACGATCCGACCGATCAAGTACCGAACGCACGGCACCTCCTAGTTCAGCACACGTTCAGCCCGATGACATCCCTCAAACTCTGATCCAGCCGAGTGTTGAAGCAGAGTTTCGTCAGCACGACGGCATGGTGATGATGATGATGTTCTACCGACGCAGGGCTTCGCCTAAGCACTGCTATAATATTATCGAGGTGGACTATGGTGGAGGGGGGCACCGCACACGGCTAAAAGATTAAACAATCAATTGTAGTGTCTCTAGGGTGCCCCACTGCCCCATATATAAAGGAGCAAGGGGGAGGTGCGGCCGGCCAGGAGGGGCGCGCCAGGAGGAGTCCTACTCCCACCGGGAGTAGGACTCCCTCCCTTTTCCTTGTTGGATTAGGAGAAGAGGGGGAAAGAGGTGGAGGAGAAGAAGGAAAGGGCCCCCCCCTCTCATTGTCCTATTCGGACTAGGGGGAGGGGCGTGTGGCCCTTGCCCTGGCCGCCTCTCCTCTTATCCACTAAGCCCACTATGGCCCATTAACCCCCGGGGGGTTTCGGTAACCCCTCCAGTACTCCGGTAAAATCCCGATTTCACCCGGAACACTTCCGATATCCAAATATAGGCTTCCAATATATCAATATTCATGTCTCGACCATTTTGAGACTGCTCGTCATGTCCGTGATCACATCCGGGACTCCGAACAATCTTCGGTACATCAAAACATATAAACTCATAATATAACTGTCACCAAAACGTTAAGCGTGCGGACCCTACGGGTTCGAGAACTATTTAGACATGACCGAGACACGTCTCCGGTCAATAACCAATAGCAGAACCTGGATGCTCATATTGGCTCCCACATATTCTACAAAGATCTTTATCGGCCAGACCACATAACAACATACGTTGTTCCCTTTGTCATCGGTATGTTACTTGCCCGAGATTCGATCGTCGGTATCTCAATACCTAGTTCAATCTTGTTACCAGAAAGTCTCTTTACTCGTTCCGTAATACATCATCCCGCAACTAACTCATTAGTTGCAATGCTTGCAAGGCTTAAGTGATGTGTATTACCGAGAGGGCCCAGAGATACCTCTCCGACAATCGGAGTGACAAATCCTAATCTCGAAATACGCCAACCCAACAAGTACCTTCGGAGACACCTGTAAATCACCTTTATAATCACCCAGTTACGTTGTGACGTTTGGTAGCACACAAAGTGTTCCTCCGGTAAACGGGAGTTGCATAATCTCATAGTCATAGGAACATGTATGAGTCATGAAGAAAGCAATAGCAACATACTAAACAATCGAGTGCTAAGCTAACGGAATGGGTCAAGTCAATCACATCATTCTCCTAATGATGTGATCCCGTTAATCAAATGACAACTCATGTCAATGTCTAGGAAACATAACCATCTTTGATCAATGAGCTAGTCAAGTAGAGGCATACTAGTGACACTCTGTTTGTGTATGTATTCACACAAGTATTATGTTTCTGGTTAATACAATCCTAGCATGAATAATAAACATTTACCATGATATAAGGAAGTAAATAATAACGTTATTATTTCCTCTAGGGCATATTTCCTTCAGTCTCCCACTTGCACTAGTGTCAATAATCTAGATTACACAGTAATGATTCTAACACCCATGGAGCCTTGGTGTTGATCATGTTTTGCTCCTGGAAGAGGCTTAGTCAACGGGTCTACAACATTTAGATCCGTATGTATCTTGCAAATTTCTATGTCGCCCACCTGGACTAGATCCCGGATGGAATTGAAGCGTCTCTTGATGTGCTTGGTTCTCTTGTGAAATCTGGATTCCTTCACCAAGGCAATTGCACCAATATTGTCACAAAAGATTTTCATTGGACCCGATGCACTAGGTATGACACCTAGATCGAATATGAACTCCTTCATCCAGACTCCTTCATTTGCTGCTTCCGAAGCAGCTATGTACTTCGCTTCACACGTAGATCCCGCCACAATGCTTTGTTTAGAACTGCACCAACTGACAGCTCCACTGTTCAATGTAAACACGTATCTGGTTTGCGATTTAGAATCGTCCGGATCAGTGTCAAAGCTTAAATCGACGTAACCATTTACGACTAGCTCTTTGTCACCTCCATAAACAAGAAACATATCCTTAGTCCTTTTCAGGTATTTCAGGATGTTCTTGACCGCTGTCCAGTGATCCACTCCTGGATTACTTTGGTACCTCCCTGCTAGACTTATAGCAAGACACACATCAGGTCTGGTACACAACATTGCATACATGATAGAGCCTATGGCTGAAGCATAGGGAACATCTTTCATTTTCTCTCTATCTTCTGCAGTGGTCGGGCATTGAGTCTTACTCAACTTCACACCTTGTAACACATGCAAGCACCCTTTCTTTGCTTGATCCATTTTGAACTTCTTCAAAACTTTGTCAAGGTATGTGCTTTGTGAAAGTCCAATTAAGCGTCTTGATCTATCTCTATAGATCTTGATGCCCAATATATAAGCAGCTTCATTGAGGTCTTTCATTGAAAAACTCTTATTCAAGTATCCCTTTATGCTATCATTTCCAATCAACAATATGTCATCCACATATAATATCAGAAATGCTACAGAGCTCCCACTCACTTTCTTGTAAATACAGGCTTCTCCAAAAATATGTATAAAACCAAATGCTATTATCACACTATCAAAACGTTTATTCCAACTCCGAGAGGCTTGCACCAGTCCATAAATGGATCGCTGGAGCTTGCACACTTTGTTAGCTCCCTTTGGATCGACAAAACCTTCTGGTTGCATCATATACAACTCTTCTTCCAGAAATCCATTTAGGAATGCAGTTTTGACATCCATTTGCCAAATTTCATAATCATAAAATGTGGCAATTGCTAACATGATTCGGACAGACTTAAGCATCGCTACGGGTGAGAAAGTCTCATCATAGTCAATCCCTTGAACTTGTCGAAAACCTTTCACAACAAGTCGAGCTTTATAGACAGTAACATTATCATCAGCATCAGTCTTCTTCTTGAAGATCCATTTATTCTCAATGGCTTGCTGATCATCGGGCAAGTCAACCAAAGTCCACACTTTGTTCTCATACATGGATCCCATCTCAGATTTCATGGCCTCAAGCCATTTTGCGGAATCTGGGCTCACCATCGCTTCTTCATAGTTCGTAGGTTCGTCATGGTCTAGTAACATAACCTCCAGAACAGGATTACCGTACCACTCTGGTGCGGATCTTACTCTGGTTGACCTACGAGGTTCAGTAACAACTTGATCTGAAGTTCCATGATCATCATCATTAACTTCCTCACTAATTGGTGTAGGTGTCACAGGAACCAGTTTCTGTGATGAACTACTTTCCAATAAGGGAGCAGGTACAATTACCTCATCAAGTTCTACTTTCCTCCCACTCACTTCTTTCGAGAGAAACTCCTTCTCTAGAAAGGATCCATTCTTAGCAACAAATGTCTTGCATTCGGATTTGTGATAGAAGGTGTACCCAGCAGTCTCCTTTGGGTATCCTATGAAGACACATTTCTCCGATTTGGGTTCGAGCTTATCAGGTTGAAGCTTTTTCACATAAGCATCGCAACCCCAAACTTTAACAAACGATAACTTTGGTTTCTTGCCAAACCATAGTTCATAAGGTGTCATCTCAACGGATTTCGAT
Organism: Triticum aestivum; assembly: GCF_018294505.1. NCBI lineage: Eukaryota > Viridiplantae > Streptophyta > Magnoliopsida > Poales > Poaceae > Triticum > Triticum aestivum. Next base: position 447,925,988 of record NC_057800.1, on the reverse strand, counting down.
GGTGCCCTATTTAATGTGAATGTGAAAGTGCAACTATCCCTAGGTGGTTTTGGTAATTCATAACAACATATAGCTCATTGAGCTAATGCTATTCCAAGATGATTATTTCAGGAAAGCTCAATGATTGGCATGGCATGGATGTGAAAGTGGAACCCTCAAAATGCTAAGGACAAAGGATTGGCTCAAGCTCAAAAGCTCAAGACTCTTCATTTTATATTTTAGTGATCCAAGATCACATTGAGTCTTTAGGAAAAGCCAATACTATCAAGGAGGGATGAGGTGTTGCTTAATGAGCCTCTTGCTTCATGTGCTTAGTGATATGCTCCAAAACCCTCAACTACTTTCCCATATCCACATATGACCTAAACCCTAAGCCAAACTTGGTCCTACCGATTCTTCCTATCCGACGCCACCGAGTTTCACTTGTCATTAGCCATTGCCAGACCCTAGCAATTCGGTCCTACCGATAGGGATCTCGGTCTCACCGAGATGGGGTTGCAAACTCTCTGTTTCCCTTTCGGAACTTTTTGGTCTCACCGAAAGAGCGAATCGGTCCCACTGAGATTGCAATGTAAACTCAGTGTTTCCCCTTTGTAACTTTTCGGTCTCACCGAGTTCCACTCGGTCTCACCGAAAGAGCAAATCGGTCCCACCGAGTTTGCCTGACCAACTCTCTGGTTAGCTAATTACCAAATTCGGTCTCACTGAGTTTGTGTAATCGGTCTCACCGCGATTACGTTATGCCCAAACCCTAACCATATCGGTCCTACCGAGTTGCATGTCAGTCCCACCGAAAATCTCTAACGGTCACTAGGTTACATTTTCGGTCCGACCGAGTTTATTGATTCGGTCCCACCGAGATTGGAAAACTGTGTAACGGTTGGATTTTGTGTGGAGGCTATATATACCCCTCCACCTCCTTCTCATTCGATGAGAGAGCCATCAGAACACACACACCATTCCAACTCATATGTTCTGAGAGAGAACCACCTACTCATGTGTTGAGACCAAGATATTCCATTCCTACCATATGAATCTTGATCTCTAGCCTTCCCAAGTTGCTTTCCACTCAAATCTTCTTTCCACCAAGTCCAAATCCTATGAGAGAGAGTTGAGTGTTGGGGAGACTATCATTTGAAGCACAAGAGCAAGGAGTTCATTACCTACACACCATTTGTTACTTCTTGGAGAGTGGTGTCTCCTAGATTGGCTAGGTGTCACTTGGGAGCCTCTGACAAGATTGTGGAGTTGAACCAAGGAGTTTGTAAGGGCAAGGAGATCGCCTACTTCGTGAAGATCTACCGCTAGTGAGGCAAGTCCTTTGTGGGCGATGGCCATGGTGGGATAGACAAGGTTGCTTCTTCGTGGACCCTTTGTGGGTGGTTGCTTCTTCGTGGACCCTTCGTGGGTGGAGCCCTGTGTGGACTCGCGTAACCGTTACCCTTGGGTGGAGCCCTGTGTGGACTCGCGCAACCGTTACCCTTCGTGGGTTGAAGTCTCCATCAACGTGGATGTAGGATAGCACCACCTATCCGAACCACGGGAAAAACATCCGTGTCTCCAATTGCGTTTGAATTCTCCAAACCCTTCCCTTTACATTCTTGCAAGTTGCATGCTTTACTTTCCACTGCCTATATGCTCTTTGCATGCTTGCTTGAATTATGTGATGATTGCTTGACTTGTCCTAAATTAGCTAAAATTTGCCAAGAACTAAAATTGGGAAAAGGTTAAGTTTTTATTTGGTCAAGTAGTCTAATCACCCCCCTCTAGACATACTTTCGATCCTACAAGTGGTATCAGAGCTTTGGTCTCCATTTGCTTTGATCTCCATAGCTTTTGGTGGTCATAGCCTTGGTTTCATAACCTAGGAGAGTATGGCGTCTAGCAAGGGAAATTATCACCGTAGAGGTCCTTCCTTTGATGGTACTAATTTTGCTAGTTGGAAGCATAAAATGAAAATGCATATTCTTGGACATAACCCCGCCGTTTGGGCTATTGTGTGTGTTGGTTTGCAAGATGAATTCTTTGATGGGAGAGAACCGAACCGTGAAGCTACCGCGGATGAGTTGAAGATGTTGCAATACAATGCTCAAGCTTGTGATATTCTCTTCAACGGATTGTGCCCCGAAGAATTCAACAAAATCAGCCGCCTTGAGAATGCAAAGGAAATTTGGGACACTTTGATTGATATGCACGAAGGTACCGACTCCGTCAAGGAATCCAAGCTGGATGTACTTCAAAGCCAACTTGACAAGTTCAAGATGAAGGATGGTGAAGGTGTCGCCGAAATGTACTCTAGGCTTGCTCTCATCACAAATGAGATTGCCGGCTTAGGAAGTGAAGAGATGACCGATAAATTCATCATCAAGAAGATTCTAAGAGCCTTGGATGGAAAATATGATACCGTGTGCACATTGATCCAAATGATGCCCAATTACAAAGATCTCAAGCCAACGGAGGTGATTGGAAGAATTGTTGCTCATGAGATGTCACTTAAGGATAAAGAGGAACTTCACAACAAATCAAGTGGTGCCTATAAAGCCTCATGTGAAGCCCCTACATCATCAAGTGAGAAACAAGACTTCAATGAAGAATTGAGCTTAATGGTGAAGAACTTCAACAAGTTCTACAAGAGTAGAAGCAAAGATAGAAACTCCAAGTCAAGGTCCTACAATGACAAAAGATCTTCTAGTCGAGAGCGAAACTGCTACAATTGTGGAAGACCCGGACACTATTCCAATGAGTGTACGGCTCCCTACAAGAGAAGAGAAGATTCTCCAAAAAGAAGAAGCAAAGGATCACCACCAAGAAGGAGTAGAGATGATCGTTATGAACGAAGATACTCACGGAGAAGCAAGGATTCGGAAAGGAAGGAAAAATCATCAAGGAGCTACACAAGACGAAGACATCAAGCTCATGTTGGTGAATGGGTATCCGGCTCCGACTCCGACAGCCACTCCGAGAGAAGTATTACTCCGGCTCCGAAGATACTCAAGATGAAGGTGTTGCCGGTCTAGCACTTGTGTCAACCAACTCCTATGACATATTTGACTCACCAAATGAAGGAATTGGAAGATGCTTCATGGCCAAAGGTCCTAAGGTAACACACCCCGAGTATGTTGATTTCAATAGTGATGAAGATGACTTATTAGGTGATGACTTGCTTGTTGACAACTCTAGTGATGAACATTATGATGAAAGACCAATTAATCATGCTAATCAAGATAAAATGAATGACAATGATAAGGAGAAGATTGAGGCCCTAACTAAAGAACTAAACACTCTTATGTTAGCTCATGAAACCATCTTCGAAGATCATCGAGAACTTTTAAGAGCTCATGAGAAATTACGCTTTGAAAAGCTCAATCTTGAGCAAGAGCATGAGTTCTTAAAGGCAATCAATGATGATCTCCGCAAGAAAAGTTCTTCTTACATTGCCAAGCGTTTACTCTTATCCACTTACATGCCTCAAATCAAGTCTAGTAACAAGAACAAGAAAGATTCTTCCTCTAGTAGTAACAATGATCTTGCTAAATCCAATATTGTTACTTCTAATAGCTCTCTTGATTCCACTAATGATTCTCTTAGCCAAGTTACACTTGAGCAAGAAAATAGCTTATTGAAGCGAATTATAGAGAAAGGAGTGTACAAAAGCCTTGCCGGGAGTAAGCAATTCGAGGAAATTGTGCGCAAGCAAGGAATGCACTGGAAGAATCAAGGTGTTGGTTTTGAACGAAAGTTCAATGCCAATGGAGTTGAGTGGGAAGAAGATCAATACCCCAAGACAAAGTTTGTCCCTCAACAAGATAAGTATACTTCCTTCAAGGGTACACAAGCTCAAGATGATCTTCCACCACAAGACTACAAGCAAAAAGGCAAGGACAGGCTTCAAGAGGAAATTGATGCATTTGAAGAAGCTCCAAAGACCTTAGTCAAGTGGATTCCCAAGACTACTTTAAGTTCCACTTCATCAAGTACGACTACAACTCCAAGGATTCCCATCAAGATGATGTGGATCCAAAAGAAGAAGAAGTAGAGAGTTCTTGAGGGTGACTCCGCCAACATACTTCACTCTTATCATTTTGGCAAGAACAAGTGCAATCAACTTCCACATCCTGCACTAGTTCAAGGAGTCACAAACCCTCTTGCTGGTAAGACAAGGGACAAGGTAATCTAAAAGTTTTCATGGACATCCTCTTTTGTGTGCATCACTCTATGTCTATGGATATCCTTGCTTGTTCCTTGTGGGACTAACCCATGTAGGTATTGAAAGTGCAATTCACTCAAATGGATAGCTCCAAGAGATCTACATTAACATTGAGCATCCACATCTTCAATATCTACATGAAGTCATCATCGACAAAAACCCAAGGTTAGTTCATCCCTCTTAGGGGGGATATCACAGCTAGGGGGAGCTTTACTCTAAGACTTGAGCTAAAGCAACTCTAAAGATGTGAACAAAACAATGCTTTATGTAAAAATGGTAACCCCACTTGAGCTTAAACGATGAGTATGACCTATGATCAAGTGTTCTCACTTGACTCCAAAGGCAATATACTCATATATAGATGACCTAGTCATCGCAAATTGCTTGATAGATGCTAGAATTGGTTGTGCATGCCTTGCCACATATTTCATTTGCCATCTTATTGTGTGAGCATGCTGGTTGCATATTTTACTCATTCGAGGACATCCACTTGTTGTTTTGATTGTTTGGTTTTATCTTCTTTTGCCAAGTGGATGGACAAGAATGCCTAAGAACCTCCTCTAGCTATCTATGCTGTTCTCGTCTCAAACTCTATTCATGCTGCATCACAAAATTTGATCAAGTCAGATTCGAACCACTCTGTGTGAGGAGCGCTCGGAGTCCCCGATTCGTCATAGACTTAAACTTCCAAAACCTCTTTATGATTCTTGGTCTGACCGATACTCCACCTTCGGTCCTACCGAGATCATTAAGTTGATCTAGGTTTTTGATCTCGGTGCAACCGATTTGAACATTTCGGTCACACCGAGTTTCAGTAACTGCTTGCAGTTATGAATCTCGGTGCCACCGAGTTGTTCCACTCGGTCACACCGACAGGGTCGGGCTATATATAGTCACGGGCAAAATTTTGGAAATTTCTCCGAACCCCTTCGCCCGCGCGATAGCCTGCTCTGCCCTCGTGGTCTCTGGATCGTCTTCTCGTCGCCAGCAGCCTCCAATCGCTGGTCTCCGTCGCCGTCAACGGGAATTCTGCCCCGCCATTGTCGCCGTAGCAAGTCCCCGCCGAACTAGGGTATGGACTTGATCTTTGTGCTATTCCCCAATCTGATTCCTAGCACATTGTGATCATATTGATTCTAGCCACGATTGAAACACTCCTATCCAGTCGAAACGCTCATAGATTAGGTTTGATTCGAAAATTCTAGGTTTAGGTTTCCGCCGAAACTATCTCGGACCCACCGAGTTGAAAAACTCGGTCCCACCGATTTGGCTTATGCCATTGCACAAGTGAGACTCGGTCTGACCGAGAATTACTTATCGGTGTGACCGATTTTTGAACTCAGTGAAACCCTAGCAGTCTCGGTGCCACCGAACTGTGACTCGGTCCTACCGAGTTCACTAGTTTAGGTTCCAAAACTGCTTCGGTATCACCGAGTTTGAAAATCGGTAGATCCGAGATGATTTCAGTGGGAAACTAAAACTAAGTTTTTGAATCATTCTTTTGCAAAAATCTCTGCATTTTGTGATGCTCATCCACTCTATCTCTTCTATAATCTATTCACAGGGTCAGCAGTCAGTTTGCAGCATGTCTGATCAAAGTGATAGCCAAAATATGTCAGAGCAGCAAGTGGTGATGAGTGAGGGCACTAGTCCCTCCAGTTCATCTGATGAAGGCAGCAGGAGCACTCCTAGCAACTTGCCAAAGGCTGCCACGAGACAAAGGAAGAAGAGGACTTCAGATTCCGATATGAGGACTATGTGGCAGAGGAAGAGGCCACTTCCAAGAGAGTTGAGCCAGCTCAAGGCACTAAGCCAGGCCTGAAAATCAAAAGGCCAGCAGGCAGGCAGCCAATGTCAAAGGCCAGAATGTCAACTGAGAAGGCCATAGAGCCAGTTGCAGCTGAGGGCAAGAAAAGAAAGGAAAGGGTGAAGAAGACTGTGGCTAGAGTGCTTGGCAAAGCTTCCATCATGGAAGAGGAAGAAGAAGAAGAGGCAGCTGCACCAGCGCCCAAGGCACCCAAGCTAATGGGAGATGCCATAAAATTAGGGGGAGCTGCTTCCAAGGCCAAGCCAGCTCCAAAGACAAAGTCCAAGAGAAATACAAGGAGCATTCCTGCAGCTGAGAAGAACAAGGCCCCAGTGCCTGAGAGTGTTGCTGAAGAAGAGGAAGAGAATGTCCTGAGAAAGCTAAAGCCCAAGATCCCAGACCACAACGATGCTCATCCTGTGGCTGAAGATATGAAGCTCAAGAGAGATTCAGGGCTGAGAAAGTGGAGAGAAGCAGACCCGTATGCTTCAAGGAGAAGGACAGCCGGGGACTACAGGTTTCACACCAAGGAGCAGCAAGATTTCTATGAGACTGTGCTGCTAGATAAGAAGCCCATTGTATGTGATATGAGATGGGTCGACTGGGAATATATCAAGGAAAACGAAGAGCACTATCCTGGAGTGCAAGACAGCTTCATAGCTTGTGGAGTAGCTGACTTTGTTGGGCAGAAGCTCACAAAGTGGAACGAGGAGCTTATCATGCAGTTCTACTCCACGGCACACTTTTATCCAGATGGGAGGATCACATGGATGTCTGAGGGTACAAGGTACCAATCCACAGTTGCTGAGTGGGCACAGATCATTAATGCCCCAGAGGAGCATGATGATGACATGGACATATATGCCAAGAAGAAGATGGACCACAACTCAATGTCCAATATGTACAAGGAGATCCCAAATGAAGCACTTGATACCTTCAAGTTTGGCTTAGTACATTACCTTCTGTCAGGGCTCCCGACTATCAATTGGATCTTGAGGCACACCTTATTTCCCAAGTCAGGTGATCACAAGATGATCAGAGGCCATGCTATCAACCTGCTACATGTGTTTGATGTGCCTCAGAAGTTCAAGGTGATGATCCTTATAGTGGAAACTATCAAGAGGACTGCAGCAGATCAGAAGAGGAGCTGCGGATATGCCCATCAAATTCAGGAGCTCATCAACTCCAAGATGGGCACGGGCATATATCTATTGGACAAGGAACACCTGCCCATCCGTCCATATTTCGAGGACAATCAAGTTGTCATGACTGAGAACGAGCCATCATCTGCCCAAGCATATGCAAAGAAGGAGAAGGCGAGGAAGGAGAAAGCTGCCAAGATGCCTACTCAAGAGGAGGCATCTGAGTATTTCTTGAAGACTAAACAAGAGCAGCTTGGTTACTTGATTGCATCCACGCTGAGGATTGAGCAAAGTCTGGCCACCCTCACTCAGAATCAGCAGAGCCTAGAGAGAATCATGGAACAGAAGTTCTCTGACTTGGATGTCAAAGTAACGGAAGTTCAGTCTGCAGTGGAGCAGCTCCAGGAGGACATGCAGGAGAGGAGAGGCAGGACTACCACTCATGCCTTTTCCAGAGTGCCACGAGGCCCGAGGTCATCTTCCGTGCCAGTTGCTGACACCAGAGCCACCACTTCAGCACCAGCTATAGCCTCAACTCCAGCGTCTACTTTAGCTCCGACTCCAGCGTCTACTTCAGCATCTACAGAAGCCTTTGTCCTTGGAGTGATCCGGACTCCACCACCACCAGAAGATCAAGCCTGAGCGTCGATCTAGTGCTATGCATTTTCTAGGAACTTTTTGGTAACTTTTTGCCAAAGGGGGAGAAGATGTATAGATCATAGGCTTCGAGAGAGAGAGTGTTGCTTTTCTCTCTTGCTTTATTTGGTGTTTTTTTCCGAACTTGTTTGCTTTTGAGTGCTTGAGATACTACATCATTATTTGTGAGACATTGATGATCATGTGTTTGATCATAAGCTACACTTAATGCTTGCTTCATACTATTATCCTATCTATCTTGTGTGATCATTCACTTTTCTTGGTGATGAGTGCATGTATTTCATTCTTATCATTTTGAGCGCTCCACCAAGATGTATGTGACATGGAAGAGTAACCCATGACTCTAACTCTTTGTGCATTTGCAGTCCAAAGCAAATTTTAAATATGCACAAATTTAGGGGGAGCTCTTACTTATCACATACTTCTCAAAGCGACGATATATTTCATTCTTATTATCATTTGTCGAAGCTTTGATCTATATGTTGTCATCAATTACCAAAAAGGGGGAGATTGAAAGTGCAACTATCCCTAGGTAGTTTTGGTAATTCATAACAACATATAGCTCATTGAGCTAATGCTATTCCAAGATGATTATTTCAGGAAATCTCAATGATTGGCATGGCATGGATGTGAAAGTGGAACCCTCAAAATGCTAAGGACAAAGGATTGGCTCAAGCTCAAAAGCTCAAGACTCTTCATTTTATATTTTAGTGATCCAAGATCACATTGAGTCTTTAGGAAAAGCCAATACTATCAAGGAGGGATGAGGTGTTGCTTAATGAGCCTCTTGATTCATGTGCTTAGTGATATGCTCCAAAACCCTCAACTACTTTCCCATATCCACATATGACCTAAACCCTAAGCCAAACTCGGTCCTACAGATTCTTCCTATCCGGCGCCACCGAGTTTCACTTGTCATTAGCCACTGCCAAACCCTAGCAATTCGGTCCTATCGATAGGGATCTCAGTCTCACCGAGATGGGGTTGCAAACTCTCTGTTTCCCTTTCGTAACATTTCGGTCTCACCGAAAGAGCGAATCGGTCCCACCGAGATTTTAATGTAAACTCAGTGTTTCCCCTTTGTAACTTTTCGGTCTCACCGAGTTCCACTCGGTCTCACCGAAAGAGCAAATCGGTCCCACCGAGTTTGCCTGACCAACTCTCTGGTTAGCTAATTACCAAATTCGGTCTCACCGAGTTTGTGTAATCGGTCTCATCGAGATTACGTTATGCCCAAACCCTAACCATATCGGTCCTACCGAGTTGCATGTCAGTCCCACCGAAAATCTCTAACGGTCACTAGGTTTACATTTTCGGTCCGACCGAGTTTATTGATTCAGTCCCACCGAGATTGGAAAACTGTGTAACGGTTGGATTTTGTGTGGAGGCTATATATACCCCACCACCTCCTTCTCATTCGATGAGAGAGCCATCAGAACACACACACCATTCCAACTCATATGTTCTGAGAGAGAACCACCTACTCATGTGTTGAGACCAAGATATTCCATTCCTACCATATGAATCTTGATCTCTAGCCTTCCCAAGTTGCTTTCCACTCAAATCTTCTTTCCACCAAATCCAAATCCTATGAGAGAGAGTTGAGTGTTGGGGAGACTATCATTTGAAGCACAAGAGCAAGGAGTTCATTACCTACACACCATTTGTTACTTCTTGGAGAGTGGTGTCTCCTAGATTGTCTAGGTGTCACTTGGGAGCCTCCGACAAGATTGTGGAGTTGAACCAAGGAGTTTGTAAGGGCAAGGAGATCGCCTACTTCGTGAAGATCTACCGCTAGTGAGGCAAGTCCTGTGTGGGCGATGGCCATGGTGGGATAGACAAGGTTGCTTCTTCGTGGACCCTTTGTGGGTGGTTGCTTCTTCGTGGACCCTTCATGGGTGGAGCCCTGTGTGGACTCGTGCAACCGTTACCCTTGGGTGGAGCCCTGTGTGGACTCGCGCAACCGTTACCCTTCGTGGGTTGAAGTCTCCATCAACGTGGATGTAGGATAGCACCACCTATCTGAACCACGGGAAAAACATCCGTGTCTCCAATTGCGTTTGAATTCTCCAAACCCTTCCCTTTACATTCTTGCAAGTTGCATGCTTTACTTTCCACTGCCTATATACTCTTTGCATGCTTGCTTGAATTATGTGATGATTGCTTGACTTGTCCTAAATTAGCTAAAATCTGCCAAGAACTAAAATTGGGAAAAGGTTAAGTTTTTATTTGGTCAAGTAGTCTAATCACCCCCCTCTAGACATACTTTCCCTACAGAATGCAGCCGTCTCTAAAGCATAACCCCAAAACGATAGCGGTAAATCAGTAAGAGACATCATAGATCGCACCATATCTAGTAAAGTACGATTATGACGTTCGGACACACCATTACGCTGTGGTGTTCCGGGTGGCGTGAGTTGCGAAACTATTCCGCATTGTTTCAAATGTAGACCAAACTCGTAACTCAAATATTCTCCTCCATGATCTGATCGTAGAAACTTTATTTTCTTGTTACGATGATTTTCAACTTCACTTTGAAATTCTTTGAACTTTTCAAATGTTTCAGACTTATGTTTCATTAAGTAGATATACCCATATCTGCTTAAATCATCTGTGAAGGTGAGAAAATAACGATATCCGCCACGAGCCTCAATATTCATCGGACCACATACATCTGTATGTATGATTTCCAACAAATCTGTTGCTCTCTCCATAGTTCCGGAGAATGACGTTTTAGTCATCTTGCCCATGAGGCACGGTTCGCAAGTACCAAGTGATTCATAATCAAGTGGTTCCAAAAGTCCATCAGTATGGAGTTTCTTCATGCGCTTTGCACCGATATGACCTAAACGGCAGTGCCACAAATAATTTGCACTATCATTATCAACTCTGCATCTTTTGGTTTCAACATTATGAATATGTGTATCACTACTATCGAGATTCATCAAAAAATAGACCACTCTTTAAGGGTGCATGACCATAAAAGATATTACTCATATAAATAGAACAACCATTATTCTCCGATTTAAATGAATAACCATCTCGCATCAAACAAGATCCGGATATAATGTTCATGCTCAACGCTGGCACTAAATAACAATTATTTAGGTCTAATACTAATCCCGAAGGTAGGTGTAGAGGTAGCGTGCCGACGACGATCACATCGACTTTGGAACCGTTTCCCATGCGCATCGTCACCTCTTCCTTGGCCAGTGTTCGCTTAATCCGTAGTCCCTTTTTCGAGTTGCAAATATTAGCAACAGAACCAGTATCAAATACCCAGGTGCTACTGCGAGCTCTAGTAAGGTACACATCAATAACATGTATATCACATATACCTTTGTTCACCTTGCCATCCTTCTTATCTGCCAAATACTTGGGGCAGTTCTGCTTCCAGTGACCAGTCTGCTTGCAGTAGAAGCACTCAGCCTCAGGCTTAGGTCCAGACTTGGGTTTCTTCTCTTGAGCAGCAACTTGCTTGCTGTTCTTCTTGAAGTTCCCCTTCTTCTTCCCTTTTCCCTTTTTCTTGAAACTGGTGGTCTTATTGACCATCAACACTTGATGCTCCTTCTTGATTTCTACCTCCGCAGCCTTTAGCATTGCGAAGAGCTCGGGAACCGTCTTATCCATCCCTTGCATGTTATAGTTCATCACGAAGCTCTTGTAGCTTGGTGGCAGTGATTGAAGAATTCTGTCAATGACGCTATCATCCAGAAGATTAACTCCCAGTTGAATCAAGTGATTGCAGTACCCAGACATCTTGAGTATATGCTCACTGACAGAACTATTCTCCTCCATCTTGCAGCTGTAGAACTTATTGGAGACTACATATATCTCAATCCGGGCATTCTTTTGAAATATTAACTTCAATTCCTGGAACATCTCATATGCTCCATGATGTTCAAAACATCGTTGAAGTCCCGGTTCTAAGCCGTAAAGCATGGCACACTGAACTATCGAGTAGTCATCAACACGTGACTGCCAGGCATTCACAATGTCTGCAGTTGCTGGCGTAGGTGGTACACCTAGCGGTGCTTCCAGGACGTAACTCTTCTGTGCAGCAATGAGGATAATCCTCAAGTTACGAACCCAGTCCGTGTAATTGCTACCATCATCTTTCAACTTTGCTTTCTCAAGGAACGCATTAAAATTCAACAGAACAATAGCACGGGCCATCTATCTACAATCAACATAGATAAGCAAGATACTATCAGGTACTAAGTTCATGATAAATTTAAGTTCAATTAATCATATTACTTAAGAACTCCCACTTAGATAGACATCCCTCCAATCTTCTAAGTGATCACGTGATCCAAATCAACTAAACCATGACCGATCATCATGTGAAATGGAGTAGCTTTCAATGGTGAACATCACTATGTTGATCATATCTACTATATGATTCACGCTCGACCTTTCGGCCTCAGTGTTCCGAGGCCATATCTGCATATGCTAGGTTCGTCAAGTTTAACCTGAGTATTCTGCGTGTGCAAAACTGGCTTGCACCCGTTGTAGATGGACGTAGAGCTTATCACATCCAATCATCACGTGGTGTCTAGGCACGACGAACTTTGGCAACGGTGCATACTCAGGGAGAACACTTTTATCTTGAAATTTAGTGAGAGATCATCTTATAATGCTACAGTCAATCAAAGCAAGATAAGATGCATAAAAGATAAACATCACATGCAATCAATATAAGTGATATGATATGGCCATCATCATCTTGTGCTTGTGATCTCCATCTCCGAAGCACCGTCATGATCACCATCATCACCGGCGCGACACCTTGATTTCCATCATAGCATCATTGTTGTCTCGCCAGTCTTATGCTTCTACGACTACCACTACCGCTCAGTGATAAAGTAAAGCATTACAGGGCGATTGCATTGCATACAATAAAGCGACAACCATATGGCTCCTGCCAGTTGCCAATAACTCGGTTACAAAACATGATCATCTCATACAATAAAATTTAGCATCATGTATTGACCATATCACATCACAACATGCCCTGCAAAAACAAGTTAGACGTCCTCTACTTTGTTGTTGCAAGTTTTACGTGGCTGCTACTGGGCTTAGCAAGAACCGTTCTTACCTACGCATCAAAACCACAACGATAGTTTGTCAAGTTGGTGTTGTTTTAACCTTCGCAAGGACCAGGCGTAGCCACACTCGTTTCAACTAAAGTTGGTGAAACTGACACCCGCCAGCCACCTGTGTGCAAAGCACGTCGGTAGAACCAGTCTCGCGTAAGCGTACGCGTAATGTCGGTCCGGGCCGCTTCATCAAACAATACTGCCGAACCAAAGTATGACATGCTGGTAAGCAGTATGACTTATATCGCCCACAACTCACTTGTGTTCTACTCGTGCATATAACACAACGCATAAAACCTGGCTCGGATGCCACTATTGGGGAACGTAGTAATTTAAAAAAAATCCTACGCACACGCAAGATCATGGTGATGCATAGCAACGAGAGGGGAGAGTGTTGTCCACGTACCCTCGTAGAACGAAAGCGGAAGCGTTAGCACAATGCGGTTGATGTAGTCGTACGTCTTCACGATCCGACTGATCAAGTACCGAACGCACGACACCTCCGAGTTCCGCACACGTTCAGCCCGATGACGTCCCTCGAACTCCGATCCAGCCGATTGTTGAGGGAGAGTTTCGTCAGCACGACAGCGTGGTGACGATGATGATGTTCTACCGACGCAGGGCTTCGCCTAAGCACTGCTACATTATTATCGAGGTGGACTATGGTGGAGGGGGGCACCGCACACGGCTAAAAGATGAAACGATCAATTGTTGTGTCTCTAGGGTGCCCCCTGCCCTCGTATATAAAGGAGCAAGGGGGAAGGTGCGGCCGTTCAGGAGGGGCGCGCCAGGAGGAGTCCTAGGACTCCCTCCCTTTTCCTTGTTGGATTAGGAGAAGAGGGGGAAAGAGGTGGAGGAGAAGAAGGAAAGGGGGGGGCGCCGCCCCCTCTCATTGTCCTATTCGGACTAGGGGAGGGGCGTGCGACCCTTGCCCTGGCCGCCTCTCCTCTTATCCACTAAGCCCACTATGGCCCATTAACCCCCGGGGGGTTTCGGTAACCCCTCCGGTACTCCGGTAAAATCCCGATTTCACCCGGAACACTTCCAATATCCAAATATAGGCTTCCAATATATCAATCTTCATGTCTCGACCATTTCAAGACTGCTCGTCATGTCCGTGATCACATCCAGGACTCCGAACAATCTTCGGTACATCAAAACATATAAACTCATAATATAACTGTCACCGAAACGTTAAGCGTGCAGATCCTACGGGTTCGAGAACTATTTAGACATGACCGAGACACGTCTCCGGTCAATAACCAATAGCGGAACCTGGATTCTCATATTGGCTCCCACATATTCTACGAAGATCTTTATCGGTCAGACCGCATAACAACATACGTTGTTCCCTTTGTCATCGGTATGTTACTTGCCCGAGATTCGATCGTCGGTATCTCAATACCTAGTTCAATCTCATTACCAGCAAGTCTCTTTACTCGTTCCGTAATACATCATCCCGCAACTAACTCATTAGTTGCAATGCTTGCAAGGCTTAAGTGATGTGCATTACCGAGAGGGCCCAGAGATACCTCTCCGACAATCGGAGTGACAAATCCTAATCTCGAAATACGCTAACCCAACAAGTACCTTCGGAGACACCTATAGAGCACCTTTGTAATCACCTAGTTACGTTGTGACGTTTGGTAGCACACAAAGTGTTCCTCCGGTAAACAGGAGTTGCATAATCTCATAGTCATAGGAACATGTATAAGTCATGAAGAAAGCAATAGCAACATACTAAACGATCGAGTGCTAAGCTAACGGAATGGGTCAAGTTAATCACATCATTCTCCTAATGATGTGATCCCATTAATCAAATGACAACTCATGTCAATGGCTAGGAAACATAACCATCTTTGATCAACGAGCTAGTCAAGTAGAGGCATACTAGTGACACTCTGTTTGTCTATGTATTCACACAAGTATTATGTTTCCGGTTAATACAATTCTAGCATGAATAATAAACATTTACCATGATATAAGGAAATAAATAATAACTTTATTATTGCCTCTAGGGCATATTTCCTTCAGGCGCCTCCTACAGTGGAGGCCCTTGTGGGAGTCCTAGATTAGGGGGTCCCCGAGCGTCCGGCCTATGTGATATGGGCCAGATTAATGGGCCAAGAAGATACAAGATAGGAGGCCTTCCCCCGTGTCCGGATGGGACTCTCCTTTGCGTGGAAGGCAAGCTTGGCGTTCGGATGTGAAGATTCCTTTCTCTGTAAACCGACCTTGTACAACCCTAGGCCCCTCCGATGTCTATATAAACCGGAGGGTTTAGTCCGTAGAGGCAATGATAATCATATAGGCTAGACATCTAGGGTTTAGCCATTACGATCTCGAGGTAGACCAACTCTTGTAACCCCTATACTCATTAAAGTCAATCAAGCAGGAAGTAGGGTATTACCTCCATTAAGAGGGCCCGAACCTGGGTAAACATTGTGTCCCCTGCCTCCTATTACCTTCGATCCTCAGACGCACAGTTCGGGACCGCCTACCCGAGATCAGCCGGTTTTGACACCGACATTGGTGCTTTCATTGATAGTTGCTCTGTGCTGTCGACAGAAGGTTCGATGGCTCATTCGATCATCCACAAAAATGCCGTCTCCGGGGAGACTTTCCTCCTCGACCAAATTTTCATATTTGGCGGCTTCGCACTGCGTGCCAACTCGACTGGCCACCTTGAGCAGATCGACAGCTACGCCCCTGGTCATCAGATCAGTTTTGGAAATTTGAACTATGTCGCTGATATCCGAGGAGACTTGATCTTCGAAGGGTTCGCGGACCCAACCGCCGCTCTGGCCTTAGATCTAGAGCAGACTACCAGGTCCAAAGACGGGAGTTTAGAGCCCGCTAGACTCCCTGTAATTATGGAACTTGCTACCGGAGATCTAGAGGGGACCGCGTCATCGGCACGCCCGAAGACAAACTGGGCTCCCCTTGTCGCTAAAGTGCCGGATTCCCCCTCGAACTCCAGATCTGAATTCTCGAGGTCCGCATCAAGCGAGCGTGGCCAGGAGGCTCTCACCCCTGCCGCCCCACGGACTCTCGCTTCCCTGTCCAAACCTCGCTCCTAAATGAGGCTCTGGACTTAATGCGACCCCTCGCCATAACAGAGGAATCGCTTCCGAATTATGCCCAACCCGGACTAGGGGCTAAGAGCGGGGAATTTTACGTCCCACCCACCACCCACTTCATAGCCACGGTCGAAGACTTAACCGACATGCTGGACTACGCCTCCGAAGACATCGATGACATGGACGACGATGCCGGAGACAAACAAGGCCAAGACCCTCCGTTTACCGGACGTTGGACGACCACCTCCACATATGACGTGTACATGGTAATCACACCCAAAGAGGATGACACGACGATAAGAATGATCCGGTTGAGGACAAGCTTGCTGAAGCACCTCCAAAGCGTCGACGTCAGCAGCGCCGCTCAAAATCGCGACGTGAAAAAGACAGCAATACCGGCACCGAAGACAATAACACTTCGGAGAATGCCGAAGACCCCGGAGCCCATGTCGAGCCAACATCCGAACAGGATGATTGGGAGGATGGGCAAGTTAACCCCGACGATCCTGTCGGGAACGAGGACTCCGAGGATAGTAACTACCTATCGATCTCCGAAGAGGATGCGAGCCTCGGTGACGAAGACTTCATCGTGCCAAAGGAACCCGTCAAACAAGAGCGCTTTAAGCACCGGCTAATTGCCACTACGAGAAGCCTAAAAAAGAAGCAGCAACAACTCCAAGCCGATCAGGATACGCTCAATGATAGATGGACTACAGTCCTGGCAGCCGAGGAATATGGCCTCGAGCGCCCAACCAAGAGCTACCCAAAGCACAAGCTGCTACCACAATTCAACGACGAGGCCCTTGAGCCAATACCGCCAAAGTATAAACCCGCTAACGAACCTGACCAACCACCACGTGGACGGGATAGATCGGCTACTTGCGCTGAACACCAGCCCGCTCCACCCCGCCGTCGAGGCAGGGAGGCAGCGGCCCCGGGCTATACCTATGACCTACGCAAGGACCTGGACAATAGAGCCGATCAGTCACGAGAAATCTATGGGTCAAGGGGGCATGCTCCAACGCGAGAGGACGGCCATCAGGCCTAGCGTGACAGGCACAACCCCACCCAGGCCGAAAACCACATTCGGACTTCATCCGAACTACGCTGCAACATCGCCCAATACAGAGGCGCCGCACACCCCTTATGCTTCATCGATGAGGTGATGGAGCACCAGTTCCCTGAAGGGTTTAAACCCATGAACATTGAATCATACGATGGTACTACAAATCCTGCAGTATGGATCGAAGATTTTCTTCTCCATATTCACATGGCCCACGGTGATGATCTCCATGCCATCAAATACCTCGCGCTAAAATTAAAGGGACCAACACGACACTGGTTAAACAGCCTCCCAGAAAACTCTATTGGCAGCTGGGAAGACTTGGAGGACACCTTTAGAGACAACTTCCAAGGAACCTATGTTCGGCCTCCAGACGCTGATGACCTTAGTCACATAGTCCAGCAACCCGGAGAATCAACCCGGAAGTTATGGACCAGGTTCTTAATTAAAAAGAACCAAATTGTGGATTGTTCGGACGCCGAAGCCCTCGCGGCCTTTAAACACAGCGTCCGAGATGAGTGGCTCGCCCGACACCTCGGCCAAGAAAAACCGAAGTCCATTGTCGGTGTCAAAACCGGCGGATCTCGGGTAGGGGGTCCCGAACTGTGCGTCTAGGGTTGATGGTAACAGGAGACGGGGGACATGATGTTTACCCAGGTTCGGGCCCTCTCTATGGAGGTAATACCCTACGTCCTGCTTGATTGATCTTGATGAATATGAGTGTTTACAAGAGTTGATCTACCACGAGATCGTAATGGCTAAACCCTAAAAGCCTAGCCTGTATGACTATGGCAATGAGTATATCCTTTCCGGACTAACCCGTCCAGTTTATATAGACACCGAGGGGATCTAGGGTTTACATAGAGTCGGTTACATAAGAAGGAATCTTCATAGTCGGTCTCCAAGCTTGCCTTCCACGCCAAGGAGAGTCCAATCTGGACACAGGTACAGTCTTCGGCCTTCATGTCTTCACAGCCCATCAGTCCGGCCCATGGATAACAGGCCGGACGACCGAGGACCCCTTAGTCCAGGACTCCCTCAGTAGCCCCCGAACCAGTCTTAAATAGCGAGGTGTTCAGCACACAAATTGTCTTTGGCATTGCAAGGCGGGTTCCTCTAAGTGATGTATTCAGCCATTGGTTCAATGTCGGTCTCCTCGACTTCTGCGTGTTAAATAACTTCGCCTTCCATGTGTCAAGCGAAGGCGGAAGGTCAGGGTATTTTTGCAGATAACACCCCGTCCATGCAAGGAAGAGCGCCTATTAAAGAGATTGGATCCTAGATCCATTCGGCACTACGCAGAGGAAATCCCTGGAAACTACTTAGGAGAAACCATTCCAGCATGGCTAGCGCCCCCAGCTCCTTCACCCGTCCCAGCCCAGAGAAAGGCCAGTGGGAGAGGTGTTCAGTGTCCCACAGTCAATTGACGAAGCTGCAGACGTAGGGATTTCTTCCCCCCCACAGATCTAGTTCCTGTTCGAGCGGGGCTAGATTCTTTCAACAGTGAGATTCAGGCAGAGGACTTCCTCAATCCATCCGGGCGAGAGCGAGTATGTTTCGTCCCCTACCTGTAAAGGGGCGTTGAATTTCCCATTCATCCGTTCCTCCGAGGGCTTCTGGAATACTATGGCCTCCAGCTGCACAACTTCACCCCTGCCTCCATTCTGCACATTGCGGGTTATGTCACTTTATGTGAACTATTCCTGGGTGTCGAGGCTCATTTCAAGCTGTGGAGGAAGTTGTTCTGTCTTGTCCCACGTAATCACGAGGGGTCAATATTTGAAGTGGGCGGAGCCGAAGTATGGCGTATCGCCGATACTGGATATCTGTCCGGCACTGTCGGATTTCGGGTCCTGGCAGACCCTTGAGGTTCGAACACTGGGGTGCGCGCGGAGATTTCGCCTCCTACCTTCCTGCACCCCTCCGCCTTGCTAGGATCTGAACTAAGGAAAGAACAACACAAGAGACACAGGGTTTATACTGGTTCGGGCCACCGTTGTGGTGTAATACCCTACTCCAGTGTGTGGTGTGGTGGATTGCCTCTTGGGCTGATGATGATGAGCAATACAAGGAAGAACAGCCTCACGAGGGTCTGCTCTTGGCTGTGGCGATGAACTGCTGGGAGGAGCTCAGTCACCCTACTCTCTCTCTCTACTTGATCTTCTCTATCTTTCCAACTCTCTGGCCAGCCCTCTTTTCCCAGCCTCCCTTTGCTCTGTGGGTGGCTGGTCCTATTTATAGAGGCCCTGGTCCTCTTCCCAAATATCGAGCGGGAAGGGAGCCAACAATGGCGGGCTAATTTGAAGGGGGATAGCTAGTATCAACTATCCTGACAAAAGTAGTCTTCGCCTGCGGAAAGCTCTGGTGATGACGCCGTCTTGGGCTCCACGGTGACCTCCGTCTCGTAGTCCTCCTGGTCTTGGTCTCGTTGCACCGAAATGGCAACCTTTGCCTGATGCCTCGGTACTCCGCGGCTGCGCTTGCCCCCTTTGCACCAAAGAGGAAGGGAGGACGCTGCGCGGGCTGGCACCCGCCTGGCGCCCCCGGTCGTCGTGGCTTGCGTCACGGGCACCTCGTGAGGTACCCCGCCTTGATCTCTCCGCCTCCTCATGAGCCAGCCTGACAAGACCGCGCCTGAGGAAGCTCCGCGTCGTCCGCCCCGCGAGGCTTGGCCCCTCGCGAGGGTCTTGGGTTTGTGTTGGTGAAGATGGGCCGCGTTGGGCCCCCCTTTGAGCCATGCCGCGGGCCGCAGGCAGGCAAGTCTGGGGACCCCTGTTCCCAGAACGCCGACAGTAGCCCCCGGGCCCAAGGCGCGCCCGGACTTGGCCGTGCTGGGAGGCGGAAGGGCAAGAGCGAAGCGCCGCGGGCCCTAACAGCCTGCGGCCTTGGGCACCGCGTGGTGGTTGATTGGACGTGGGCGGCACTGTTCCCCCACGCCCTCCTTATTTTGCGCCATGCTGGGCGGACCCGTAGTCGTACACAGCCGTTCTCCTATTTGGTTGCTCGAGCGCCCTCTGTCCTTCCTCCGCTCGAACTCTGGTTTCTGTTTCCAATTCAATCTTGAACCTCCCCCCCTTCCCATCGCCATGGCTCCGACGAAGAAGGGAAGAGGGGAGAAACCCGTGTCTCCGCCTTGCCCGCCGCCGTTGGCGGCCCCCGCCGAGGGCTTGGGCAAGGTCAGCTTGGCTCTGGCCACCATCTTCAATGAATGCGGGAGGACGACGGCTTGGCCTGCGTCCCACTTCTCCATCGGCAGGATAGCCACTGAGGTCCCGTATTTTGCCGACGCCCTGTGGGCGGGTCTGGTTCCTCCCTTTTCTGATTTCTTCAATGCCGTGCTCTCCCATTATTAGATCCACATGATGCATCTGGGTCCTGAATCCATCGCTCTCCTTTCGGTCTTCGCCTTTGTTTGCGAGGCTATGATGGGCATCCTTCCTTCGGTTGCCTTGCTGCGCCACTTCTTCTCGCTGCGCCTTGTTGACCCTACCCAATGCTGGGCGTGTGTGAGCTTCATTGCCGTGCCTGAGACGGCGGCCTCTGGGATTGACTTCAAGCTCCCTCCGCCCGCGGCTGGGTTCCGCGAGCGGTGGCTGTATGTGGATGCTGGGGTGCCCAGCCCCCTGCTGTCGGAGCCAACTTCGCCTGCTGTCCCCAATTCGGGCTGGGGCCAGGAGACGCTTGAGAGCCCCCGACTCGTCTTCGTCCGGCACCGCTTCACGTTCTTGAGGTTGCTTGGCGCGACAGCGCCCAAGGTGGTGAAGGAGTTCCTACTATGCCGCGTTGCTCCTCTCCAGCGCCACTCCCGCCGGATGTGGGCCTTCAGCGGGCGCGATGATCGTATGAGGCTCCAGGAAGAGGACCTGACGCCTGAAGTGCTGAGGGCGGCGCTCTTGACCCTGACGGGGGACCCCAACCCTGGCAGTATCCAGCAGGGAGGGGCCTTGTTGTACCTCTGCCAGAGCGGGGGCGATTTGGTGAGGCAGATGCCTATCTTCGATGAGTGAGAGCCGCGCCCCGCCGGCCTTCAGGGGCCTCACGAGAACCAAGTGGTGGTGGCCGCCCTTCCAGTCGGCCAAGGCGGCTCTTCCTCAAGTGGCGGAGCAGGGAGGCACGAGGCGTCGGAGGCCGAGGGGGCTCCCGGCGGGGTGACAGCGCCGGGCGAGGCTCATGAGGAAGCAGTTATCGGGGCCCGTGCCACCGAGGCTGAGGGTGACAAGCAGCTGCCTTCTGCGCCTACGACCAAGGCCACCGAGGCTCCGGCGGTTCTCTTGGTGAGGCGATCGGCAGCGCATGTCAGGCAGGCTCCCCTGACGTAGATCGTCTTGACGCTCCATCTCCATTGCAGGTTGATCCCTGCGCCCGTCTCTTAGGCCGCTTCCGCGTGGACTTTCAGGCCCTCCGGAAGAGAAGGGAGGCCCTAGGCGACGATTACCCTTGTCGCCTGCTGAAGCATAGGAAGTACTTCGCCACTGATGAGTAAGCCTTCTCCTTTCCCAGCTCCCGATCCTTCTGTTGCTCTTACTGACTCTTGCTCCGCAGGCCCCTTCCAGCCGAGCTTGCGGGGACGGCTGAGGAGCCGCCCCTCTTGGCTTCGCCCCCTCCACCGTCCTCAAGCACTCTAAGCAGTGGAGCCCTTATGGTGAGGGCGACTGACGAGGCAAACCGTCCCGAGGTGTATCGTGGCCCTGCGCACCTCGCGATCCTTCGCGGGCCTTCTCGTGGCATAGCCGGCCTGCCGTGGGCTTCTCGCCTGGTTGTGGACTGCGATTGGCTGAGGCGCTTCCTGCGCTCTTCACCTGGGGACGGGCCGGCCCCCGGCCGGGCTTTTGACGCGGCGTGCCCGGCCATCACGAGGGTGCCAGCCCCCAGCCCCCAGCCCGGAGAGGGAGTGCTGGCTCGCGGCCCCCGACGCTTGCTTGGGGCAGATGATGGTGTGGAGGACGTGCTCGAGCGTGCTCGGGAGCGTCGCGCTCTCCGCCAAGGATTCCTTCGAAGGGCGGCTGACGCGGTAAGCCTGCTTAGAGAGGAGCTTGCCGATGAAGACGCGCGCCTTGAGGCCGAGGGCCTGCGCCTGGCTGCAGAGAGGCGCGAGCTGGAGGGTGCCATCGCCCTTGCGCGCCGTCAGCGTGATCTTGACGATGCAGAGGCCAAGGCGTCGCTGGTGGCCTCTCGGGAGGCCGGATCTTGGGCCGCTGAGGAGGCTCGGGAAGCTGACCGGCGGCGAACGGCGGTGGAGGAGCGGGCTCGGGAGCTCCTGGCCTGGTGCCACTCACTGGAGGAGCAGGTGGAGCTGCGCGAGGCAGCTCTCGCGTCGATGAAGGTGGCCTCCGGCGACTCAGCAGAGCTCCAGAAGCGTGAGGAGGCGCTGACGCTGGAAGCCGCCGAACGCACCCGTGAGTACGAGCGTCTGGAGACGAGGGAGCGCTTGGTGACGCAGGCGGAGGATGATGTTGCCGCACGGGAAGCCCGCGTCCTAGAGTAGGTCGGACGTCGAGTGGCGATGGTGCATTTGAACCTCGAGCACGAGTTCGACGAGAAGCTGGGGTTGATCTGGGCCGAAGCTGAAGGCAGGACTGCTGCCTTGAGGGCCAAGCTGGAGGAGGCGACGTGGCGGGCCGATGCTTTCCGGGCCGCTCTTGAGGTGGCGCAAGGTGAGTTAACCGCTTCCCAGGCCGAGGTGCTCCTTCTCCGCCAACGGGTGGAGGAGGCTGATGTCGGCGTGGGCCAGAACGCGGACGAGATCCGTCAGTGGCGGATCCTGGAGCATGAGCACGGCCCCATGCTTGCCACGCTTCGGGAGAGAGCCAACGTAGCCTTGGGCAACATCTGCGAGACGGCTGTTGGCGAGCCGCACGCAGTCAACTATGCTGGCAATCTTCAGTTCTTCACTGACATGGTGACGCAGCTGGAGGCGCGGTCGGTCAGGGCTGACAGGTTGGTGGAGGAGAGGAGCCGTGGCCTGCTTGGGCGCGCCTTTTCTCGCGTCTTCAGCCACCTTCAAAACATGGATCCCCACTTTGATTTTGACGCTGCCATCGCCCCAGTCCCCCAGGCCGTCCGAGGCGACCTGGCGCACTGGGTGGAGGACAATGTGGACGCTCTCGTCAGGGCCTTCGCTTCAGACAACGACGACGCGATCGTGGCGGCCGACGAGGGCGGCGCGGTGAACGGCCCTGACGCCGCTAGAGACGACGCGGACAACGATGGCGAGTTCAGCGACGCCAGCAACGGCTTGGGTGGTGCTCTTGAGAATGCATTGGGGGATTGATCCGACTGATTGCGCATCGCTCATACTTCCTTACCCTGCATGAATAGAACTCAGGTTTTGGCCTGATTGCAGTGAGGGCATTTTGTAGGGGGAGCCCCTTATGTAAAACTTGTGTTCATCGTATTAGTAGACGCTACATTGCCCATGCGCCCGCGCCAAGTGGTTGGCCCAAGCGACGCGCTGGTCGGCTAGTTTACCTTTGTCCCGTGCTGGCCCTGAGGCAGCCCGCGGGGGGTTGTAGTGTTTAGAGTGTTCCCTGATTGGGTTCGTAGGATCTGCAGTAAAACATCCTCCTGAGAGGTCACGTCGGCGGCAGTCTGGGCTGCGCGCGAGCTTGGCCTGACCCAGCTCGCGAGGGGCTCGCGAGGGGAGGAAGCTGAGGCGATGCGGTAACCAAAACGCGAGAAATTGCTCGAACGAGACTAAGCTCCCCTTCCCCGAACACACGCAAATCTCAATTTCAAATCCAACTTGAATCCAGCGGAGGAAAACGGCAACCAAAGGGAAAAGCGACGAAAGCAAAAAGCCGCGTCCGGCACCTAGTCTAGTCTTGGACGTCTTCTCACCAGCGCGGAGCTAAGTGCTGTCACTAGGCGTGGGAGGGAGCCCCAGGGCCTGAGGCTGGCACCCCTGAGACTCCAGGGCGTGTACAGCCCCACTCATTATTACGTGAGAGTGTCACGGGGCGGCGAGCTTCACAGGCACTAGGCCTTCTTCACAGGTACTGGCCTTGCTTCATATCGCCAGATGAGGCCCCCGCCTTGCGCCACACTCTAGTGCCATCAACAACGACCGGAAACCAGGACACCGCCGATGGGGTAGAGCGGTTGCCAGCGGTTCCCCCGACGACCACGGGTCCTCCGCCGGGGGCAGGCCCTGAGGCACCTCCCCAGCGGAGGGCCTACCTCCTGAGAGCACCTTGCTCCGAACGCCGCGGTGGTGATGTCGGATCCCGGCCCCTCTCCTGCAGCCCCCCGCGCCCTCCTCCCGAGGGGTAGGAGACTGTGGGAGCGGGGCAGCTGCTCGCTATGGCGACCTACACCTCCTACGATCCATGGTTAGCGTATGAGTGCTCCTGAAAAATTGGCGGTACCTAATAATCGTTGGCGCCATCATGGTCAGTGGGACCGTCACGGGGCTCTCGGAAAGGCTCAGCTTTTGGCGCCTCGTCCCCCCAGCTTGGGCTGAGGAGCGAGCCTTGTTCGCTCTTGTGTGGGTGTCCTCGGTCCATCATGAGGGGAACGTATTCCTCCGGCGCCATCATCCCGAATGCCACGCCGTAATGCTCCGCATGCCACGCGGTCCTGCCTGACGCACCCACTGCGGGGTGGCAGCGCGGCTGTCCACTGGGGTCGCGGGTCGTGTCGAGTCCTTCTTCTTCGCGGACCGGGAGTGGGGGCAGCGCCGCCACCGGTCCGGCGCTGACAGCTTCGCTGGTGTTGGAGTAGCCTTGGAGCCCGCGGGCGTGCACAGAGCCCCCGCACGGTCCGCCCTGGGCCTGACATGGGAGCTGGGTGGAGAAGGGGTGAGCCCCCGAGGCGGCGATGCCCAGGAGCTCTGCCACTCGCTCCAGCAGCATGTCGTGGCCGCCCTCCAGCAGCCTGCACTGCAGCAGCTCTCGGGCCATTGTGAGCGCGGCCCTCGAGTTCGCCTGCTCCCTACGGGTGTACGATGTCGTGGTCGCAGCGTGATTGGAGGCCCTTCCTGCCGACCGCGCCTGCCGCGGTGTGAGAGCTGTCGGAGCCTGTCTGCATCGCCCGCGGCCCGCAGCGCCGTGCGGACCGCGAGCTACCTGGGGCACGGGGTCGCCCGAGGCAAGCAGCTCTGCACGGGCGGGCCACGCCACCCACGGATCTGGGTTGGCCGCCTGGTCGCCGGACATGGTGATGGCGACGTGACGGGGCGCGAAGCGGTAGAAGGTGAATTCCGGCGCACCCCTACCTGGCGCGCCAAATGTCGGATTTCGGGTTCCGGCAGACCCTTGAGGTTCGAACACTGGGGTGCGCGCGGAGATTTCGCCTCCTACCTTCCTGCACCCCTCCGCCTTGCTAGGATCTGAACTAAGGAAAGAACAACGCAAGAGACACAGGGTTTATACTGGTTCGGGCCACCGTTGTGGTGTAATACCCTACTCCAGTGTGTGGTGTGGTGGATTGCCTCTTGGGCTGATGATGATGAGAAATACAAGGAAGAACAGCCTCACGAGGGTCTGCTCTTGGCTGTGGCGATGAACTGCTGGGAGGAGCTCAGTCACCCTACTCTCTCTCTCTACCTGATCTTCTCTATCTTTCCAACTCTCCGGCCAGCCCTCTTTTCCCAGCCTCCCTTTGCTTTGTGGGTGGCTGGTCCTATTTATAGAGGCCCTGGTCCTCTTCCCAAATATCGAGCGGGAAGGGAGCCAACAATGGCGGGCTAATTTGAAGGGGGACAGCTAGTATCAACTATCCTGACAAAAGTAGTCTTCGCCTGCACAAAGCTCTGGTGATGATGCCGTCTTGGGCTCCACGGTGACTTTCGTCTCGTAGTCCTCCTGGTCTTGGTCTCGTTGCACCGAAATGACAACCTTTGCCTGATGCCTCGGTACTCCACGGCTGCGCTTGCCCCCTTTGCACCAAAGAGGAAGGGAGGATGCTGCGCGGGCTGGCACCCGCCTGGCGCCCCCGGTCGTCGTGGCTTGCGTCACGGGCACCTCGTGAGGTACCCCGCCTTGATCTCTCCGCCTCCTCGTGAGCCAGCCTGACGAGGCCGCGCCTGAGGAAGCTCCGCGTCGTCCGCCCCGTGAGGCTTGGCCCCTCGCGAGGGTCTTGGGTTTGTGTTGGTGAAGATGGGCCGCGCTGGGCCCCCCTTTGAGCCACGCCGCGGGCCGCAGGCAGGCAAGTCTGGGGACCCCCGTTCCTAGAATGCCGACAGGCACACCAAGGAAGGCATCTGAAGAATGGCCTTTCGAATGGTTCTATATTGAGGATGTCGCGCTTCTCGATCCAGTTTGAAAGGGTCTTCTTGAATTTGCGAGCGTTCCGCTGAAGAAACGCCACAGTTGGTGTCCCCAGAGTCTTGAAGAGGATGACAGCGCGGAAGTTTGCCAGCTTATGAGCAAGATAAAGACGCTCGCTCAGCCCGGACTCACAATAATCGAGGTAATGGCGACCTCCATAGTGCGAGGGGTTCAGCCGCTACAATACAGAGGGCTGCCCATGTGGCACTACAATGGAGAGGATGACGCCTCCCGCTATGGCCGGAAGGTTCCAGATACCCCCGCCGCTCTGGCCAAAATATTGGCTGAGCTGTTTAAAGGGGAGGAAGAGGAGTTTCTTCGCGTTAAGCGCAGAGATGGGTATTCTATGTATGATCCTCCTAGTTGGGTAAGCCTCGACCCCTCTACTCCACTCATTCCACTTCCGGATTAATTTTGATAATTTTCAAGTCTGTTTGTTATGACAGCACTGGCGGAAGGTCACCGAAGGGCTTCATAGTCCTGCCCCATAGCCAGAGATCCACAACCGGGAGCTAGATCCTGGGTTTGAAGAGGATCCGTATATATTCGTGGTGCTTGCGGGGGGAGTGTTTTACCAGACAAGCTATGACGGCACAGAAGTGGCCATCACCGCCGACTACCTTGGCCTCCTTCCTGCTTCACATGTAAATAATTAAGAAACACCTTCTCTAAAAGAGTTCTCTTATTCTGCCTCACCCACCACACTGTATCGTGCTTCACAGGGGAGACATTCGGCGATTTCAAAGAGATCGGCTCCCGCGCCGGGCAAGCCTTCCAAGAGGAAAGCAAACGAAGACATGGCCGTGCCTTCATTGAAGAGGTATGAATTCGCCAACCCGCACCTAAGCAGTCACATCCAACCGTGACCTTCCCGTTTTCCATGCGTCAGGAGGAAGGTTCGCCGGACTATATCCGGAGGTTTGAGTGGCTATACTTCCCACAGCCAGGATTCAAATCCCGCCGTGTAGACGGGGGCTGATGCAAGGGCGACGCCGGACTGTCCTCCAGCCAAGGACTCGGATGATGTATCCATCACCAACTCGGAAGTGGAGAGTGCCATGAATCATCGACACCACCGGACCATTTTACAAGACCCTGACTTTTCAGAAGAGTCGTTTAGTGCCTTCAGCTCAGCCGATGCATACATCCGGGCTGCTCGAGATGGGATTAACAGGGCCACAAAGCAACATTTGAAAGATGTGCATGTAAATTCGCTTTGTCTGACTATGATAACCATATGCTAGTAGCCCCCGAGACTTAAAGGAGTTGAAACAGCTGATTTAAGGATCAATGTACAACCAGGTGCTTACGGAGAGGAATGCCCAGCTAGCTCAGGAACTAGAAAAGTGTCAGCGCCAGCTGCTTGCTGCTAATGCCGAACTGGAGAAATACAAGCATCTCCCGGTAATATTTTCCTCTATCGAAAATTCATAATGATACACCGATAGTGTGAATCTGGGTTCTAATCTTTGTGTTGGGTTGTTAGACCAAGTACGAGAGCAGCTGGACGCCGCTCGAAGCGAAGAACACAGAGCCAAAAAGCTACTAGCAGCGGGCGAGCGTGTATTGACAAAAGTCATTGAAGAGAAAAAGAAACTCCAGGATTCGAACACCAAGCTGGGAGAAGAACTGAAAGATGTGCGAGCGCAGCTAGCCAACTCTGTGAAGGAGAACAAGAAGCTCTGAGGCGGCATATTCAGTACGTGGCCACTTTTATCTTATAGCAGTTTGGAGACAACGGTAGCTGATATAGCTATAATTGCATGTATATTAACGAACCGCCCCGAAGAGGAAGTGTCTGGATCATCGAGTGATCTTCTGCAAGGGCTGTCGCAGTTGCACGAGCAAGCTCGGCAGGCTATGCGGAGTGTAGCCAAGGCTTTATGGCCATCCGAATCCCCTCCAGGAAGCATGGAGAAGCTGGTAGAGCTGTTCAAGGGAGCGCGGCGGCGTTTCTGTCTGTGGAAGATATCTACCTGCCGAGAGGGTGCGCGAGAGGCCTTGGCCATGGTGAATACGCGGTATACCAAGCTGGATCCTAATCACATGGCTCGTGTCGGGCCGGTAGGGCCGAATGGGGAAGCAATTCCCGTTAGTATAGTATATGACCAAGTAGAGGTGGCCGCCAAATACTCCCAACAGGATTGTAAGTTCGACTGCCTGTTGGAAGGTGTAGAGGAAGAGGTGTTCGAGTCCAAGTGACTGTGTACTTTCCTCATCTAGCTGAATTGTATATCATTTGTCATGGCAGAACTTTTCGCTTCAACCTCCGGACACGAAGGTGCGGAGTGTTTCCGAATACCGTCGCGGCCGAATAGGCCGGGGTATGCCTGGAAAACTAGGCATAGGGGTCATAGTTGCTTGAGCAGACAAGTTGTATCCGGCTAGCTATGTTATATTACATTGATATCATAAGAAACACTTCCAGAGAGAATAGTTCCGTTAAGCGTCCCTTTCCCTGGGTGTGCATGCATTTAATGTACATGTCCGAATTGTGATGCAAGCACCACAGTTTGTATAACTTCTGGGGGTGCACATTGGAGTGAGTTTAGAAAACATCTTTAATTCACCGACCGAATATTCCCTTAAGAATGCTAGCTTTAGGCTTCACCCAGTCTGAGGTACACATCCGGATGACCCGGCAGTAACAATCGCAGAGGTGCTCCCTTTATGCCCTAGCCAAACTAACGGGAACGTAGGGCATAAGCACAGGAGCCAGGCAACCCAACTTGGCCAAAACTTAAGTCATATCGATGCATATAGTGGCAAAGAAAAGGTACATATGGAAAAAACTCATATGTGAGGAGCTTAATGCTCAAGGAATGACAAGAACTTTTGTCCGAGAAGCCCCCATGTACAAGTGACATACATATTTAGAGATGTATGTGTCGATGGTGTGCGGTCTAGCCGTACCAAAGCGTTAAAGCAAGAAAGAAGAAAATAATCGAAAAAGAGAAAAAATAATAATGGAAACTACAGGGGAGGAGGAGACGAACAAGGGGTTTGGAGCTAGGCATAGAATCTCCGGAGTCTGACCGCGTTCCAGGGGTTTGGCTCGAGGCGATTGTCTGATGCATCGCGAAGACGGTATGCTCGTCCGGTGAGAACTTCGTCAATTATGAAGGGACCCTCCCATTTGGGCTTGAGTTTGTCCTTTTTCTTCTTCGGCAGGCGTAGAACGAGTTCGCCAATGTTGTATGTCTTGGTCCGTACTTCCCTGCTTTGATATCTTCGAGCCTGCTATTGGTAAAATGCTGAACTGGCTTTTGCAACATCTCGTTCCTCCTCCAGGGCATCTAGGCCATCTTGCCGATCAAGTTCGGCTTCTCTCTCTTCGTACATACGCACTCGAGGTGAGTCGTGAATAATATCGCAGGGCAATACAGCCTCTGCGCCATACACCATGAAGAAAGGTGTGTATCCGGTAGTGCGGTTGGGCGTGGTCTGCAGCCCCCAGAGTACGGAGTCGAGCTCCTCAACCCAGTGCTTGTTTGATTCTTTCAAAGACCGCACTAGTCTGGGCTTGATGCCGCTCATAATAAGACCATTGGCTCGTTCGACTTGACCGTTGGTTTGTGGGTGGTAGACGGAGGCGTAATCGAGTTTAATACCCAAATTAGTACACCAGGTTTTTACCTCGTCGGCTGTGAAATTGGAGCCATTGTCAGTGATGATGCTGTGTGGGACACCATAACAGTGTACAACACCGGATATGAAGTCTATCACCGGGCCGGACTCAACCGTTTTGACCAGCTTAGCCCCTATCCACATAGTGAATTTGTCCACCATAACCAGCAGATATTTTTTCTTATGGCTTCCCCCTTTAAGGGGTCCTACCATATTGAGTCCCCAGACCGCAAAAGGCCAAGTGATGGGGATTGTTTATAAGGCGGTGGGGGGCATATGGCTTTGATTGGCAAAGAGTTGGCATCCGACGCAATGTTGGACAAGGTCCTGTGCATCTGCTCAGGTCGTCGGCCAATAAAACCCTGTACGGAAGGCCTTGCTAACAAGGGCCCGAGCTGCGGCGTGGTGACCGCCGAGTCCGGCATGAATTTCAGCCAAGAGCTGCCGCCCCTCTTCCTCGGATATACATCGTTGAAGGACTCCAGTGGCACTTTTCTTGTAGAGCTCTCCATCATGAACCTTGTAGGCCTTTGAATGTCGGAAAATGCAGCGGGCCGCATTATGGTCCTCAGGAAGCTCTTTCCTGTTGAGGTAGGCCAGGAAGGGTTCGGTCCATGGGGCAATGACTGCCATGATGAGATGTGCCGACGGTGTTATTTCGGTGGCTGAGCCCCCGACGACATCGGTGTTTCCGGGATCTTGGATTATGTTTGGTTCCAGACTAGTATTGCGGTTTTCCCCCTGCCACATCACGGATGGCTTAAAGAGCCTTTCCAGGAAAATATTAGGTGGGACAGGGTCGCGCTTAGCGCCGATACGAGCAAGAACATCCGCCGCTTGATTACTTTCTTGAGCCACATGATTGAACTCGAGCCCCTCGAACCGGGCACATTTTTATGACTGCGTTACGATATGCTGCCATCTTCGGATCTTTAGCGTTGAAATCTCCATTTATTTGAGATATTGCAAGGTTGGAGTCCCCGTGTACTTCTAGGCGTTGTATGCCCATGGAGACAGCCATTCGGAGACCATGTAATAAGGCCTCATATTCGGCTGCGTTATTAGAGTCTGTGTATAGTATTTGGAGAACATACTAGACGATGTTTCCAGTAGGGGACGTTAAAACGACGCCCGCTCGTAACCCTGCCAGCATTTTGGAGCTGTCGAAGTACATGACCCAATTGGAGTATGTGACGTACTCTTTAGGGAGTTCGTCCTCTGTCCATTCAGTGACGAAGTCGGCTAGTACTTTGGATTTGATAGCTCGACGTGGTTTATATGTAATGTCAAATGGGAGGAGTTCAATGGCCCATTTGGCAATCCGGCCCGTAGCATGGCGGTTGTTTATAATGTCATTGAGTGGTACTTCAGAGGCCACCGTGATCGAACGCTCCTGGAAGTAGTGACGGAGCTTTCAGGATTCCATGAAGACCGCATATGCTATTTTTTGATAATGAGGGTACCAGGATTTGCATGGTGTAAGGACAGTAGATACGTAGTATACTGGCTTCTGAAGCGGGAATTTATGTCCGTCATGTTCTCGTTCAACAAAGAGTACGACGCTCACCACCTGCTGTGTTGCCGATATGTATAATAACATCGGTTCACTGGTGTTTGGTGCGGCCAGGATTGGATTGCTCGCAAGAAGGGTTTTTATTTCCTCCAGTCCGGCTGTTGCCGCGTCCGTCCACTCGAAGTGGTCGGTTCGCCGTAAAAGGTGATAGAGTGGTAGTGCCTTTTCTCTCAATCTGGAGATAAAGCGGCTTAGAGCTGCTATGCAACCCGCAAGCTTTTGGACTTGTTTAAGGTCTGTTGGCTTAGCCAATTGTGACAAAGCTCGGATTTTGGCTGGGTTTGCTTTGATTCCTCTATTGGAAACGATGAAGCCTAGCAGTTTTCCAGCAGGGACGCCGAAGACACACTTTTCCGGGTTGAGCTTAATGTCATACGCCCGGAGGTTGTCGAATATAAGACATAAGTCGTCTATTAATGATTTGATGTGCCTGGTTTTGATGACGACGTCATCGACGTAAGCTTCTACTGTTTTGCCGATCGGTTTCTCCAGGCAAGTTTGAATCATGCGTTGGTATGTGGTGCCGGTGTTCTTGAGCCCGAAGGGCATGGTGTTGAAGTAGAATGGCCCATATGGGGTGATAAATGCTGTTGCGGCTTGATCGGACTCCTTCATTTTGATTTGATGGTATCTGGAACATGGATCGAGGAAACACAATGAGTCGTGTCCTGCGGTGGCGTCGATGATTTGATCAATGCGGGGAGGGGGAAGGGATCCTTAGGGCAAGCCTTGTTGAGGTCTTTGAAATCGACGCACATGCGTCATGATTTGTCCTTCTTTGGTACCATCACCAGGTTTGCCAGCCAGTCTGGATGTTTGATTTCTCTAATGAATCCGGCCTCGATGAGTTTGGCCAGCTCCACCCCCATGGCTTGTTGCTTGGATTCGGAAAAGCACCGCAGTGTTTGCTTAACCGGTTTGAATCCCTTTAATATATTGAGGCTATGTTCGGACAGCTCATGTGGGATCCCTGGCATATCTGAAGGGTGCGAGGCAAATATGTCCCAGTTTTCGCGCAGGAATTCTCGCAGTGCAGTGTCAACTGTTGGGTTCAGTTGAGCTCCGATAGATGCTGTCTTCTTGGGGTCTGTTGGGTGGACCTGGAATTTGACTATTTCTTCTGCTGGTTTAAAGGATGTGGATTTAGGGCGTTTGTCGAGGATCACGTCGTCCTTGTCCACCATGGAGTGTAGTGCGGTTGATTCGTCGGCCGCGAGGGCTTCAGATAGCTCTTCTAGGGCCAGGGATGCGGTTTTGTTTTCAGCGCGGAGTGCTATGTCCGGATCACTGACGAGAGTGATTATACCGTTTGGTCCGGGCAATTTGAGCTTCATATACCTGTAATGGGGTATGGCCTAAAAGCGTGTAAAAGCATCCTGCCCCAACAGGGCGTGATATTCGCTCCTTAAAGGGGCCACTTGGAAATTCATTTCTTCGGACCGATAGTTCTCCGGCGTGCCGAATACTATGTCGAGTATGATTTTGCCCGCGCAGCGCGCCTCCCAACTGGGAATAATTCATCGGAAGGTTGTGTTACTTTGCATGATGCGGCTCCTATCTATTTCCATTTTGTGGAGTGTGTCCTCGTAAATGAGGTTTAGTCCACTGCCGCCGTTCATGAGGACCTTGGTAAGTCAGAACCCGTCCACGTTGGACTGAGGACTAACGTGGCTGGCGCTCGTACTGTTCTGTACTTTGGTTCGTCACTGGCGTTAAATGTTATAGCCATGTCGTTCCAGGGGTTCATCGCAGCAATTTGGCAGACTTTGGCGAGCTCGCGAAGCGCCCTTTTGCGCTTGTTGTTTGAAGCGAATGTCTCAAAGACCGTCAATACTCCTGAGTTATCGTCCCCTGGGGGATGCCGTTGTGGGTCGTCCTTGATAAGGATGTCCTCGCTGCTCTTGGCTACCTGTCGTAGTATCCAACATGCTCTAAGGCTATGGGTTGCCACAGTATCTGGTGTTGTATGTATTTTGCATGGGCCATCAAGCCACCCCAACAGAACGGTGCCATGTCGTGTAGCGGTTTTGTGTTTCTTGACTGTTGGACTGGGCGTGCCGCGAGGGTGCGCCCTCGCCTATAGGGGGGAGTTGAGTTGGGACTGACGGTTCCCAGTGAGCTGCCTGAGTTTTCCAGGTGCTCTCCATCATGCTGTACTTTTGTACGATGGTTGCTAAGTCAGCGAATTTCAGTATGCGGCCACGATTGATGGTGTTGAGGATTCCTTCGTCCGCGCAATTGTTGCGGAACGCTGATATTGCGTCCTTGTCATGGCAATCTTTTACCTTGTCCTTGATAAGGAGGAATCTGGCCCAAAAGTGGTGGTCCGTTTCCTAAGACTGTTGTTTTATGCTCATGAGAGCGTGTATGTCCGGGTGGGTGGGTGGAATTAAGTTCGAACCCCGACCTGACCGATTATCCGGAGTCCAACGACCTTCCGGGCTTAACAGTCCGGGTTCCGGAATATCTTCTGATTGTTTAGGACTGCCATCCAATGCTATGTTCGGAGGGCTAGTCGCATCCTTTCGCGGGTGAGTATCCAGCTCTTCCTGATTGGCGATCCGAACATAGTCCATCTTTGGTATAGAAGAAGACTCGCCATCCTGCCCCACGACTACCGCAATCTGGTGAGTGACCGGTAGGGTCTCGATTTCTCCTTGATCAGTTTTAGGCCCGATCTGATCATAGTCTGTGGCTATTCCCAAAGCGGCGATGCGATCTAGGAGTTCGTTCAAAGACGAAAACTCCATCGGATCCATCTGCTTGGAGTGCTCGGAGTTGATGCAAAGGGGGTTTTTGATGGCCTGAGAGGTCATCGCCGGCTCAACGGTCGAACGGGCGATCATAGTAAAGCAGCCCAACCGGAGGGTTCGGCCCGGGGCCAGAGCTCCCCCGAAGGTGATGTTGTCTTTAAGGACAAGGCGAGCCATCGAGCCTTTCATCGATGGCACAGTGGAACTCTCAATGAAAGCACCAATGTCGATGTCGAAACCGGCGGATCTCGGGTAGGGGGTCCCGAACTGTGCGTCTAGGGTCGATGGTAACAGGAGACAGGGGACACGATGTTTACCTAGGTTCGGGCCCTCTCTATGGAGGTAATACCCTACGTCCTGCTTGATTGATCTTGATGAATATGAGTGTTTACAAGAGTTGATCTACCACGATATCGTAATGTCTAAACCCTAAAAGCCTAGCCTGTATGACTATGGTAATGAGTATATCCTTTCCGGACTAACCCCTCCGGTTTATATAGACACCGAGGGGATCTAGGGTTTACATAGTCGGTTACATAAGAAGGAATCTTCATAGTCAGTCACCAAGCTTGCCTTCCACGCCAAGGAGAGTCCAAGCCGGACACAGGTACAGTCTTCGGCCTTCATGTCTTCACAGCCCATCAGTCCGGCCCATGGATAATAGGCGGACGCCCGAGGACCCCTTAGTCCAGGACTCCCTCATCCATGACGGCCCTTACCGCACTTATTACCCGCTTTTGCGCGGGAGAAGATACTTGGCTAGCTCGTAGAAGCAATATCACCAGTGAACCTGGCACCAACGCAACAAACACAAGCGTCAGAACAATAACGAAGATATCGAAGACACGACGGTCAACGCCGGATTCAGTGGCTCTAAACCCGGTCAGCGGAAGAAGCCATTCAAAGGAAACAAGGATGGTCCATCTAGTCTTGATAGAATACTCGATCAGCCTTGACAGATTCATGGCACCCCTGACAAGCCTGCCAATCATACCAACAGAAACTGTTGGGTCTTTAAACAGGCCGGCAAGCTAAATGCAGAACATAAGGGGAAGGGGCCGCCCAACAAGGACGATGATGAAGAGCCTCGCCCACTGAACACAGGGGGACAAAAGAAATTTCTCCCTGAGGTAAAAATAGTGAATATGATATATGCTACACATATCCCCAAGAGGGAGCGCAAGCGCTCACTTAGGGATGTCTATGCCACAGAGTCAGTCGCCCCAAAATTCAACCCATGGTCAACTTGTCCGATCACTTTCGATCGCAGAGACCATCCGACCAGTATCCGTCATGGAGGTTTGGCAGCATTGGTCCTTGACCCAATTATCGACGGGTTCCATCTCACGCGCGTCCTCATGGACGGCGGTAGCAGCCTTAATCTGCTTCATCAGGACATCGTTCGCAAGATGGGTATCGATTCATGAAGAATCAAGCCCACGAAAACTACCTTTAAAGGAGTAATACCCGGCATAGAGGCCTGCTGCATAGGGTCCATAACGATGGAAGTGGTCTTCGGCTCGCCAGATAACTTCTGAAGCGAAGACTTGATCTTTGACATCGTCCCCTTTCGCACTGGCTATCATGCACTGCTCGGACGAACCGCCTTCGCCCATTTCAATGCAGTCCCGCACTACGCTTATCTAAAGCTCAAGATGCCTGGACCATGCAGCGTTATAATAGTCAATGGAAATACGGCGCTACCTCCATACTGAGGAGCATACGGCCGCCCTCGCGACCGAAGTACAGGGTGGCCTCATTAAGTTGAATATTACATTGGCAGTCAAGCCCCCGGACACTGTCAAACGAGTCCGGTCTACCCGCAGAATCACAGTCCGGCTCGTGCAGAGCTAGATTGGCAATTCAACCTCCGTCAAAACCCCAACTTGATAGCGGCATATGTACCATGCGTACATAACTACGCACTAAAAATACCATGGGCAAGGACGGAGGCCTACTAAAAATAAGGTCCACAATACGGTTCAACCCCATCCGGACCCTCATATTCTTCCTTTTTTTCTTATTATTTTTATTTTTCAAGTTCTTTACAACCCACATCACTTTTCGATGGTACCAAGGGCCCTTTTTCTAGGCCCCTTATGTATACTCGATTGTTGATCCCCTCAAAGGATCATACACCAAGGTGAAAAGAAGCACAAACGTGCGGCAGAGTGTCCAAAGGGTCTTCAAGATCATATTCCCCTTTTTAGGACCTGCATACAGCTTTCCCTTATGCTCGGCATGTAAAATAGCCTCGACGCTTATCGCACCCTCTGTAAAAATACGTTTTGATTTATCAATCAAATTATAATGGAAATAGTTTTACCCTACCTCATTCGGTATTGGTCCACTACGTCATGTGTATCCCGTCTTAATGACTGATTGACATATACACATTGGCATTAATCGTCAGGGGCTTTATTCGGCCACAAATGTTCAAAAGCAAAAAGTCCGAACACTTTCATAGTACACTTCGGCGTCCCGAATATTGCATTGTATGCATCAGCTCTGAATCATGTCTTTGGTCAATAGTTGGGTTGCCCGGCTCCTGTGGTTACCACCTTACGTTCCGCTTGTTCAGCTAAGGTAGTAAAGGGAGAACTACTGCGATTGTGTTTCTGGTTCGCCCGGTCAAAAACCTCAGTAGAGAAAGCCGAAAACTGATTGTCATGGTATGGCGAGAGCTGGTTGGCTATTCAGTGAGTTAATGTAAATCTCTTGCGATTTTTTCCATACTACACGAAGGACTGGCTTTGGCTCGGTCATGCGCCTAAGGCATACCAGTTCGGACATCCACATGCACACCAGGGGCTAGTTCTTAGTCCCACCGTCAAACTCCTATGGCTAAGTGAAAGTGCTAAAGCCATAGTCTGATTGCCTAGTTCGCTACGTAAATCACCTCCTTTACGGACCAAGATGTTGGGTCAAGAGTGATTACACGTTATTCCGAACACCCCCATAGTATCTACGTGGGGGCTGAAGCCAACGACTGGCAAACTTTCAGTATAATAAACATACGGCCGCTCAGGAGGAAAGCCGTTCAGATAAACATCATAAATATATTACAAGGCCTTGGTTTATATTACAAAGCT
Organism: Triticum aestivum; assembly: GCF_018294505.1. Taxonomy (NCBI): domain Eukaryota; kingdom Viridiplantae; phylum Streptophyta; class Magnoliopsida; order Poales; family Poaceae; genus Triticum; species Triticum aestivum. The sequence continues at coordinate 447,888,622 of NC_057800.1, read as the reverse complement.
TTGGTTTATACAACATCCAGGCAGTCCGGACACACTCACTCGAATATGATGTCCTTCGAGCACTGGCCCTCTATCAAGCGGACACTTTCCAGGACGTCTTCAAAGTAGTGCTCCGGCGTATGGTGGTCCTTGCCTCCGGGCGGACCTTCGACGGCCACGATGGCGGCCTTCATTTTGGCCCAGTGCATCTTGACACGGGCAAAGGCTAGCCGCACGCCTTCTATACATGACGATAGCTTGACCGCGTCAATACGGGGCAGTGCGTCAACAAGTCGCTGCACTAGGCCGAAATAGCTGCCCGGAACGGGTTTGGCGGGCCACAGCCGGACTATGACGTCCCGCATGGCTAATCCAAAAATCCTATGCAGCTCGACCCACTGCGCCATCTGGTCATTCAGCAGCGCGGGGCGTTCTCACGCCATGAATTGGGACCAGAATAGCTTCTCCGTCGCGTACCCCTCCTGGGCCCGGAAGAACTGCACGGTGTCGGCGGCACTCTTTGGAAGATCCGCAAAGGCCTCTAGAGCACTCCATAATCACGTGAGTAAAACATATGTCTGATTGCCGAATTTACTCTGTAAGGGAAAAGGCTTACCAATCGCTATTTGACCGGCCTACTTAATCTCCTCACGCGTGGCTCGGGATTCGGTCCGCGCCTCCTCGTCCTCTTTAAGGGCCTTGGCAAGGCTAGTCGCCTGTGCTTTACCCTTCTCCTCTAGGGACTTGCACTTGTCGGCGGCGTCCTTGAGCGCATGCTCCACTTTAGTCACTTGCCCTTCGTATTGTAGCGGACATCCTGCTCGGACTTCAAGTCCTCGGCCGCCTTATCAGCAGCCGCCTTGTTCACCCTCGCCTGCTCTTGGGCCTGGGCAAGTTCACCCCTAAGGGCCTCAAACGCAGCCGCGCTGCCTACAATCATACACATAGCAGCGCATGAGCTTTGACTCACTATCTGTGTATTAATACAGACATGAACGAAATGTTCTAAAAACATACCTTGTGCCTCATCAAATCTTTTGTTGATGCGGACGAGATCCTCATCGGCCAGCCCCAGCTTACACTCAAGTTCGGATACTTCGGTGGCCGGGGCGGTCGCCACTAACAGTGAAGCCTGCATTACAACATATAAACGTATATTATCTCCTGCGAAAATTATTGATCCTCTGTTCTCCCCCCTTTTTTAAAAAACAAAAGGGATGACCAGAGTCTCAGGGGCTACTATCTATACACAGGCATCTTTTTCATATGAAAAGAGGTCAGGGATATTACATTTCATACCTTGAAGCCTCTTAGTAGGCTAGTGAATGCCTCGTTTAGCCCGCTCTTGGTGGACTGAACCTTTTTAATCACCACACCCATCAGGGTGCGGTGCTCCTCCATGATGGAAGCATGTTGCAGTGCCTCCATCAGCATGTTCGGCACCTCCGGATTAGCGAAGGTTGCCGCTGGAGTTGGTACTCCCCCCTCCTTTGATGGAGGTCGCTTATTCGATTCCGGAGCCACTTGGGTTTCCAGAATAGTGTTCGGCTGGTGACTAGACTGGTCCAGGCCCCCGCCGTGAGCCCCCGAGGGGATCGTTCCCCCCGTGTTTTCGGCGGCCGAGGTATTACCCTCTGGCGCCGTTTTGGCGGCTTCCCGTACCACCCCATGCCCGGAGAGGCCCTTCGGGACAACACCTCGGTGTCGTCCGTGGCAATAGGCGGGGAGGATCGCGAAGGTGATTCACTCTCCATCATCCTCGGATCCAAAGAGTTCCCCTCCGGTGATTGTCGGGGAAGATCGCGGGCCGGGCTACACCATACAAAACGTCAAATACCATAATCATCAAAATTGAACTTATATACGGCATCTTCGGATACTTATGATTCGGCTAGGGGCTTCGGCCAGGGGCGCCACTTGGGAATGGCCTCGACGTCCGAGTTCGAGCCATCTGGGAGGGATATTTTTCCCCGTTTGGGCACCTCCGCCTCTGGATCTTCAGAGGCCGCCATTTTCTTCTTCTCCCCCTTCGGGGAAAGGTTACTGTCGGCTTCCTCCTCCTCTTCGTCCTCATCCTCCTCGGAGGTATGTGTTTTGGTCTCTCCGGACACCGCTTCTGAAGTACCTTGGCGGCGGAAGCCCTCTTTGGCTTCTGACAACCCACAAGTATAGGGGATCACAACAGTTTTTGAGGGTAAAGTATTCAACCCAAATTTATTGATTCGACACAAGGGGAGCCAAAGAATATTCTCAAGTATTAGCAGCTGAGTTGTCAATTCAACCACACCTAGAAACTTAGTATCTGCAGCAAAGTATTTAGTAGCAAAGTAATATGATAGTAGTGGTAACGGTAGCAAAAGGTAACAGTAGTAAAAGTAATGTTTTTGGTATTTTGTAGTGATGATAGCAATAGCAATGGGAAAGTAAATAAGCGAAGAACAATATATGGAAAGCTCGTAGGCAATGGATCGGTGATGGAGAATTATGCCGGATGCGGTTCATCATGTAATAGTCATAACCCAGGGTGACACGGAACTAGCTCCAGTTCATTGATATAATGTAGGCATGTATTCCGCATATAGTCATGCGTGCTTATGGAAAAGAACTTGCATGGCATCTTTTGTCCTACCCTCCCGTGGCAGAGGGGTCCTTACGGAAACTTAGGGATATTAAGGCCTCCTTTTAATAGAGAACCTGAACAAAGCATTAACACATAGTGAATACATGAACTCCTCAAACTACGGTCATCACCTGTAAGTATCCCGATTGTTGTCACTTCGGGGTTAACGGATCATAACACATAATAGGTGACTATAAACTTGCAAGATAGGATCAAGAACACTCATATATTGATGAAAACATAATAGGTTCAGATCTAAAATCATGGCACTCGGGCCCTAGTGACAAGCATTAAGCATGGCAAAGTCATAGCAACATCAATCTCAGAACATAGTGGATACTAGGGATCAAACCCTAACAAAACTAACTCAATTACATGATAGATCCCATCCAACCCATCACCGTCCAGCAAGCCTACGATGGAATTACTCACACACGGCAATGAGCATCATGAAATTGGTGATGGAGGATGGTTGATGATGACGATGGTGACGGATTCCCCTCTCCAGAGCCCCGAACGGACTCCAGATCAGCCCTCCCGAGAGGTTTTAGGGCTTGGCGGCGGCTCCATATCGTAAAACGCGATGAATTCTTCTCTCCCTGAAACACAATATATAGAGTTGGAGTTGGAGTCGGAGAGGCAACAGGGGGCCCACAAGGTAGGGAGCGCGCCCTAGGGGGGCAGGCGCGCCCCCACCCTCGTGGAGAGGTGGTGGGCCCCCTGGCCTTCATCTTTTGCAGGTATTTTTCTTATTTTCTAAAAAGTGGCTGCGTGAAGTTTCAGGTCATTCCGAGAATGTTTGTTTCTGCACATAAATAATACCATGGTAATTCTGCTGAAAACAGCGTCAGTCCGGGTTAGTTCCATTCAAATCATGCAAGTTAGAGTCCAAAACAAGGGCAAAAGTGTTTGGAAACGTAGATATGTTGGAGACATATCAACTCCCCCAAGCTTAAACCTTTGCTTGTCCTCAAGCAATTCAGTTGACAAACTGAAAGTGATAAACAAAACCTTTTACAAACTCTGTTTGCTCTTGTTGTTGTAAATATGTAAAGCCAGCATTCAAGTTTTCAGCAAAGATTATAACTAACCTCAAAGTTTACTCATATCAATAGCATAATCAACTAGCGAGCCATAATAATAAATCTCGAATGACAACACTTTCTCAAAACAATCATAATATGATATAACAAAGTGGTATCTCGCTAGCCCTTTCTGAGACCGCAAAACATAAATGCAGAGCACCTTTAAAGACCAAGGACTGACTAGACATTGTAGTTCATGGTAAAAGAGATCCAGTCAAGTCATACTCAATGTAAACTAACAGTAATGAATGCAAATGACAGTGGTGCTCTCCAACTGGTGCTTTTTAATAAGAGGATGATGACTCAGCATAAAAGTAAATAGATAGGCCCTTCGCAGAGGGAAGCAGGGATATGTAGAGGTGCCAGAGCTTGGTTTTGAAATAGAGGTGAATAATATTTTGAGCGGTATACTTTCATTGTCAACATAACAACCAAGAGATGGCGATATCTTCCATGCTACACACATTATAGGCGGTTCCCAAACAGAATGGTAATGTTTATACTCCCCCTTCCACCAACAAGCATCAATCCATGGCTTGCTCGAAACAACGAGTGCCTCCAACTAACAAGAGTCCCAGGGGGAGTTTTGTTTGCAATTATTTTGATTTAGTTTGCATAAATCATGGGACTGGGCATCCCGATGACCAGCCATTTATCTCGTGAGTGAGGAGCGGAGTCCACTCCTCGTGAGAATAACCTGCCTAACATGGAAGATACAGACAGCCCTAGTTGATACATGAGCTATTTGAGCATACAAAACTTGATATTTATTTGAAGGTTTAGAGTTTGGCACATACAAATTTACTTGGAATGGCAGGTAGATACCATATATAGGTAGGTATAGAGGACTCATATGGAATAACTTTGGGGTTTAAGGGATTGGATGCACAAGCAGTATTCCCGTTTAGTATAGGTGAAGGCTAGCAAAAGACTGGGAAGTGACCAGCTAGAGAGCGACAACAGTCATGAACATACATTAAAATTAATCAACATCCAATGCAAGCATGAGTAGGATATAATCCACCATGAACATAAATATCGTGAAGGCTATGTTGATTTTGTTTCAACGACATGCGTGAACATGTGCCAAGTCAAGTCACTTAAATCATTCACAGGAGGATACCACCCTATCATACCACATCATAACCATTTCAATAGCATGTTGGCAAGCAAGGTAAACCATTATAACTCATAGCTAATCAAGCATGGCACAAGAAACTATGATCTCTAGTTGTCATTGCAAACATGTTTATTCATAATAGGCTGAATCAGGAACGATGAACTAATCATATTTACAAAAACAAAATAGGTCGAGTTCATACCAGCTTTTCTCATCTCAGTCAGTCCATCATATATCTTCATAATTGCCTTTCACTTGCAAGACCGAATAGTGTGAATAATAATAATAGTGCACGTGCATTGGACTAAGCTGGAATCTGCAAGCATTCAATAAACAGGAGAAGACAAGGCAATATGGGCTCTTTTGTCAGATCAACAATAATGCATATAAGAGCCACTTCAACAATTTAATTATGGTCTTCTCCTATCGACCCCCAAAGAAAAGAAAAGAAATAAAACTATTTACAGGGGAAAGCTCCCAACAAGCAAAAGAAGAACATGAATTTTGTTTGGGTTTTCTTTTTAATTACTACTACAAGCATGGAAAGTAAACTAACTAAAAGCTACAACTAATTTTTTTTGTTTTTCTTAAGGTTTATTAAACACACAAGAAGAAAGCATAAAAAGGAAAATAAACTAGCATGGATGATACAATGAAAAAGTATGAGCACCGACATCTAGCAATGAGTGTGTGAACAGAAATGTAATGTCGGTGGGAAATACGTACTCCCCCAAGCTTAGGCTTTTGGCGTAAGTTGGTTTATGGCCATGGCTGGCCTGGAGGATATCCATAATAATAGTTGGGGTCGTATTGAGAAGAAGAAGAGGAAGACTCCGATTGCCACTGGCTGACAATCATCTCCGGATCACACTCGTAATTAGACTGTCGTTAAGGATCAACTTGTGGTTCCGGCTCTGGCTCCTCAGCTGATGCAGGGTTCCGGTAGGCGTGAATAGCCTTCAACGGAACAAGGTACGTGCCTGAAGATATATCAAACAAAGAAGGAGCAGGCAGGGTAATAGTCTCAGGATGATGTTTATTAAAGAACAATTGATATTTAAGCTCTCCTTCCCTATTCTTAACAATAAAATCATGTGCCACCATACTTTTATAATCTAGATAAGCACAAGGTAGCACCTTTTCTTCCTTCTCAAAATGCCTAATAGGTATGTTAAAATGTGTAGCTAGGCGTGAAGCATAGATGCCTCCAAAGATGGGGCCCTTGGTATGGTTCAGACTTAACCGTTTGGCAATAATACCACCCATACTAAAAGTGTTATCACTGTATAAGCCGTGCAGCAGAATAATAATATCAGGGAGACTGAGGTTTCCATAGTTTCCGCATCCAATTAAGCAACGACTAGCAAATAATGCAAAGTAACGTAAAACAGGAAAAATGTATGCTAGTGATTCGTGCATCGGAAACCTTCCTTGTTTCCCCTACAGTGCTAGTATCAATAAACCCCTCCACATCATCATGATGTCATTCTTCTATCTTGCCCTCAAAAGGGGCTAAACAAATCCGACAAAAATCATAAAGTGACATCTCCTTATGCTCATCATATAAATGAAACTCCACCGTAGGTGGCGAGTTCCTAGAATGGAAATGAAAGTTTTGCACAAAGGTATTTGTGAGTAAGAGATACTGATCGCATTGGTCGTGGAGGAAAGCGGTGAGGCCTGCATTCTTAACCAATTCATGAAAATCTTCATAAATACCTGCTGCTCTCAAGAAATCATCGGAAGGCCATTCACATGCCCGAACCTCCGCGGTGTGAGGCAGATTATACTTAGGCTTTGGTGCCTTTTCCTTCGAGCTTTGGCTCGATGAGCCCCTCAAAAGTCTCCTCATCATTTTCTGAAAAATTCTGAAATTTTTAGTAACTTCAAAATAAAAGTAAACCAAACTCAATAATATTGATAGCAACTACTCCTACAAGTGCCTAGGGCCTATATCATGCATCAAAACTACTTTTGACCATATAAATTTGACATGCAAGCTCAAGAATAGGGTCACCTAAGCAGCAAAAATTTTCAATGAATAAAGCACTAGAACAAAAACTAATTGGACCAATGGAGGACTCACATACCAAGGAACAATCTCCCCAAGCAGTTTTGTGAGAGGTGCTTTGAGCAAGGAGATCGAAAATGGCAGCAAAACGAGCTTGGACTCGGGTTTGAGCTGGTTGTTCGTGTTTGTGGGAGGAAGAAGACATGTATGGGTGAAAGAATAAGTGGAGGAGGGCCACCGTGGGCCCATGAGGCAGGGGGCGCGCCCAGGGGGTAGGGCGTGCCCTCCACCCTCGTGGGCAGGTGGTTGACTCCCCTGCTGTGTTCTCAGTGCCAAATATTCTCAAATATTCTAGAAAAAGTTCATATTTAATTTTCAGGGAATTTGGAGAACTTTTATTTTTGGGGTATTTTTATATTGCACGGATAATCAGATAACAGACAGAAAAATATTCATTTTTATTTTATTTAATATAAATAACAGAAAGTAAAAGTGGGGTACAAAGGGTTGTGCCTTCTAGTTTCATCCATCTCATGGTCATCAAAAGGAATCCACTAACAAGGTTGATCAAGTCTTGTTAACGAACTCATTCCGAATAACATGGAACCGAAGAAATTTTGAATAACACTATGTTACCTCAACGGGGATATGCACATCCCCAATAATAAGAATATCATATTTCTTCTTGACAGTAGGAAGAGGAAATTCAAAACCTCCAAATATAATCGATGGAATTTTTCCAATAGAGTTGATACTATGAACTTGATGTTGTTTCCTCGGAAAGTGTATAGTATGCTCATTACCAGTAACATGAAAAGTTACGTTGCCTTTAGTGCAATCAATAACAACCCCTACAGTATTCAAAAAAGGTCTTCCAAGAATAATAGACATACTGTCGTCCTCGGGAATATCAAGAATAACAAAGTCCGTTAAAATAGTAATGTTTGCAACTACAACATGCACATCCTCACAAATACCTATAGGTATAGCAGTTGATTTGTTAGCCATTTGCAAAGATATTTCAGTAGGTGTCAACTTATTCAAATCAAGTCTATGATATAAAGAGAGAGGCATAACACTAACACCGGCTCCAAGATCACATAAAGCAGTTTTAACATAGTTTCTTTTAATGGAGCATGGTATAGTGGGTACTCCTGGATCTCCAAGTTTCTTTGGTATTCCACCCTTAAAAGTGTAGTTAGCAAGCATGGTGGAAATTTCAGCTTCTGGTATCTTTCTTTTATTTGTAATAATATCTTTCATGTACTTAGCATAAGGATTGGTTTTGAGTATATCAGTTAATCGCATACGCAAAAAGATAGGTCTAATCATTTCAGCAAAGCGCTCAAAATCCTCATCATCCTTTTTCTTGGATGGTTTGGGAGGAAAAGGCATGGGTTTCTGAACCCATGGTTCTCTTTCTTTGCCATGTTTCCTAGCAACAAAGTCTTTCTTATCATAACATTGATTATTTGATTGTGGGTTATCAAGATCAACAACAGGTTCAATTTCTACATCATTATCATTACTAGGTTGAGCATCATCATGAACATTATCATTAACATTATTACTAGTTTCAGGTTCATTACCAGATTGAGTTTCAGCATCATAAATATAAATATCATTTGGATTCTCAGGTGGTTCAATAACAGGTTCACTAGAAGCATGCAAAGTCCTATCATTTTTCTTTTTCTCCCTTTTACAAGGACTAGGTGCATCTATATTATTTCTCTAAGAATCTTGCTCAATTCTCTTAGGGTGGCCTTTAGGATACAAAGGTTCCTAAGTCATTCTACCAGTTCTAGTAGCCACTCTAACAGCATTATCATTATTCTTATTACTCAATTCATTGAGCAAATCATTTTGAGCTTTAAGTACTTGTTCTACTTGAGTGGTAACCATAGAAGCATGTTTACTAATAAGTTTAAGTTCACCTTTAACATTAGCCATATAATCACCCAAGTGTTCAAGCATATTTGAATTGTATTTTAATTGTCTACCAAAATAATCATTAAAATCTTCTTTCTTAGCCATAAATTTATCAAACTCATCTAAGCATGGGCTAGCAAATTTAGTAAATGGGATTTCAGCTTTATCATATCTATAGAGAGAATTTACCTTTACTACCTGTGTTGGGTTATCAAGACCATGAGTTTCTTCAATAGGAGAAGGATTTGGATTATATGTTTCTTCAACAGGCAGTAAATTAAGACCATGTATTTCTTCAATAGGAGGTAAATTCTTAACATCTTCAGCTTTAATACCTTTTTCTTTCATAGATTTCTTTGCCTCTTGCATATCTTCAGGACTGAGAAATAGAATACCCCTCTTCTTTGGAGTTGGTTTAGGAATAGGCTCAGGAATTGGCTCCGGAGGTGTCCAATTATTTTCATTTGTCAACATATTATTCAATAGAATTTCAGCTTCATTCGGTGTTCTTTCCCTGAAAACAAAACCGGCACAACTATCCAGGTAATCTCTGGAGGCATCGGTTAGTCCATTATAAAAGATATCAAGTATTTCATTTTTCTTAAGAGGATGATCATGCAAAGCATTAAGTAATTGGAGAAGCCTCCCCCAAGCTTGTGGGAGACCCTCTTCTTCAATTTGCACAAAATTATATATATCCCTTAAAGCAGCTTGTTTCTTATGAGCAGGGAAATATTTAGCAGAGAAGTAATAATCATATCCTGGGGACTACGAACACAACTAGGATCAAGAGAATTAAACCATATCTTAGCATCATCCTTAAATGAGAACGGGAATATTTTAAGGATATAAAAGTAACGAGTTCTCTCATCTTTAGTGAACAAGGTGGCTATATCATTCAATTTAGTAAGATGTGCCACAACAATTTCAGATTCATAACCATGAAAAGGATCAGATTCGACCAAAGTAATTATATCAGGATCAACAGAGAATTCATAATGCTTATCAGTAACAAAGATAGGTGAAGTAGCAAAAGTAGGGTCAGATTTCATTCTAGCATTTAGAGATTGCTTACTCCATTTGGCTAATAACCTCTTGAGTTCATTTCTATTTTTGCAAGCTAAAATAGCGAAAGAAGCTTCTTGATCAAAAACATAACCCTTAGGAATAACAAGTGATTCTTCATCATCACTTTCATAAGTATCATCAGATTCAATATTTTCAATCTCTCTAGCCCTAGCAAGTTGTTCATCAAGAAAATCACTAAGTGGCACAGTAGTATCAGGCATAGAGGTAGTTTCATCATAAGTATCATGCATAACAAAAGTGGCATAATCAATAACATGCGACATATTAGAACGAATAGCAGAAGCAGGTGTAGGTGTCGCAAGCTTACTCAAAACAGAAGGCGAATCAAGTGCAGAGCTAGATGGCAGTTCCTTACATCCCCTCGTAGTTGAGGGATAGATCTTGGTTTTTGGATCTCTTAAGTTCTTCATAATGATAAGAAGATATATATCCCAAGTGACTCAAAGAATAGAGCTATGCTCCCCGGCAACGGCGCCAGAAAATTGTCTTGATAACCCACAAGTACAGGGGATTGCAACAGTTTTCGAGGGTAAAGTATTCAACCCAAATTTATTGATTCGACACAAGGGGAGCCAAAGAATATTCTCAAGTATTAGCAGCTGAGTTGTCAATTCAAGCACACCTGGAAACTTAGTAGCTGCAGCAAAGTATTTAGTAGCAAAGTAATATGATAGTAGTGGTAACGATAATAAAAGGTAACAGTAGTAAAAGTAATGTTTTTGGTATTTTGTAGTGATGATAGCAATAGCAACGGGAAAGTAAATAAACGAAGAAAAATATATGGAAAGCTCATAGGCAATGGATCGGTGATGGAGAATTATGCCGGATGCGGTTCATCATGTAACAATCATAACCTAGGGTGACATAGAACTAGCTCCAGTTCATTGATATAATGTAGGCATGTATTCCGAATATAGTCATACGTGCTTATGGAAAAGAACTTGCATGACATCTTTTGTCCTACCCTCCCGTGGCAGCGGGGTCCTTACGGAAACTAAGGGATATTAAGGCCTCCTTTTAATAGAGAACCGGAACAAAGCATTAACACATAGTGAATACATGAACTCCTCAAACTACGGTCATCACCGGTAAGTATCCCGATTATTGTCACTTCGGGGTTAACGGATCATAACACATAATTGGTGACCATAGACTTGCAAGATAGGATCAAGAACACTCATATATTGATGAAAACATAATAGGTTCAGATCTGAAATCATGGCATTCGGGCCCTAGTGACAAGCATTAAGCATAGCAAAGTCATAGCAACATCAATCTCAGAACATAGTGGATACTAGGGATCAAACCCTAACAAAACTAACTCGATTACATGATAGATCCCATCCAACCCTTCACCGTCCAACAAGCCTACGATGGAATTATTCACGCACGGCGGTGAGCCTCATGAAATTGGTGATGGAGGATGGTTGATGATGACGATGGCGATGGATTCCCCTCTCCGGAGCCCTGAACGGACTCTAGATCAGCCCTCCCGAGAGGTTTTAGGGCTTGGCGGCGGCTCCGTATCGTAACGCAATGAATTCTTCTCTCTGATTTTTTCTCCCCGAAACACAATATATAGAGTTGGAGTTGGAGTCGGAGAGGCAACAGGGGGCCCATGAGGTAGGGGGGCGCGCCCTAGGGGGGCAGGCGCGCCCCCCACCCTCGTGGAGAGGTGGTGGGCCCCCTGGCCTTCATCTTTTGCAGGTATTTTTCTTATTTATGAAAAGTGGCTCCGTGAAGTTTCAAGTCATTCCGAGAATGTTTATTTCTGCACATAAATAACACCATGGTAATTCTGCTGAAAACAACGCCAGTCCGGGTTAGTTCCATTCAAATCATGCAAGTTAGAGTCCAAAACAAGGGCAAAAGTGTTTGGAAAAGTCTTTCGGACCTTTTTCTCGGGCGCCAGATAGGGCGCCGAGACCAGCATCCTCATTAGAAGAGGATCTGCTGGGTTTTCGGGCAATGGAGCTGGACATGTGATCCGTTTTGCCTTTTTTGTCCAGCCCTGTTTTATAGGATGGAATTGTTAGTGCACTCCCTCTTTTGATTAATGAACTATGTTATGTTCGGAAATGTAGCACTTACTGGGGAGGCCGGATGATTGCAGTCGAGGCCGATGTCCTCGGACGTCCCTGGCCACGACTTTTGAGTCTTGAAGAGTAGCTTCCAAATTGCTTCGTGCATCGTGCTGAAGAACCATTGCAGGGTCCTCGGCCCTTCCGGATTGAACTCCCACATACGAAGAGACCGACATTGGCAGGGAAGGGTTCGGCGGTTGAGCATCACCTGGATCACGTTAGTGAGGCTGGTGTTCTTCTCTATAATACTTTTGATGCACTTTTTCAGCGTCAGCACCTCGCCAGATGACCCCCAGTCCACACCCTTGTTGGTCCATGATGCAAGCCACAATGGGGGCCCGGATCTGAAGACAGGAGCGGCCGCCCACTTGGTGCCGCGGGGTTCGGTGATGTAGAACCACCTCCCGCTCCCATGCCTTGACGGTCTCTACAAAGGCCCCTCTGGGCCAGATAACTTTGGGGAGTTCTCTCACCATGGCGCCACCGCAGTATGCGTGCTCCCCGTCAACCACCTTCGGATTCACGTTAAAGACTTTGAGCCACATGCCGAAGTGTGGGGGGATGCGGAGGAATGCCTCACACATGACGATGAACGCCGAGATGTGGAGAAAGGAGTTCGGCACTAGATCGTGAAAATCTAGCCCATAATAGAACATGAGACCGCGAACAAAGGGGTGGAGGGGAAACCCTAGTCCGTGGAGGAAGTGAGGGATGAATACAACCCTCTCACCGGGCTCTGGAGTAGGGAGGACTCGCTCTTTAGTAGGGAGCCGGTGTCTGATTTCCGCTGTCAAATACCTCGCCTCATGAAGCTCCTTGATGTCCTTCTGCGTCACGGAGGAGGCCACCCATTTGCCTTGAGAGCCGGATCCGGACATGGCTGGAGAGTTTGCTAGGGATGGAAAGAATTGAATTTGGGTGCTGGAGCTCGACAGCGGATGGGCTGAGGAGGAAGAAGGCGTGGGGGTGAAAAGATGGGTCTGATGTCTACTACACAACCTTCTTCTTGTAGACATTGTTGGGCCTCCAAGTGCAGAGGTTTGTAGGACAGTAGCAAATTTCCCTCAAGTGGATGACCTAAGGTTTATCAATCTGTGGGAGGTGTAGGATGAAGATGGTATCTCTCAAACAACCCTGCAACCAAATAACAAATAGTCTCTTGTGTCCCCAACACACCCAATACAATGGTAAATTGTATAGGTGCACTAGTTCGGCGAAGAGATGGTGATACAAGTGCAATATGGATGGTAGATATAGGTTTTTGTAATCTGAAAATATAAAAACAACAAGGTAACTAATGATAAAAGTGAGCATTAATGGTATTGCAATGCTAGGAAACAAGGCCTAGGGTTCATACTTTCACCAGTGCAAGTTCTCTCAACAATAATAACATAATTGGATCATATAACTATCCCTCAACATACAACAAAGAGTCACTCCAAAGTCACTAATAGTGGAGAACAAATGAAGAGATTATGGTAGGGTACTAAACCACCTCAAAGTTATTCTTTCTGTTCGATCTATTCAAGAGTTCATACTAGAATAACACCTTAAGACACAAATCAACCAAAACCCTAATGTCACCTAGATACTCCAATGTCACCTCAAGTATCCGTGGGTATGATTATACGATATGCATCACACAATCTCAGATTCATCTATTCAACCAACACAAAGAACTTCAAAGAGTGCCCCAAAGTTTCTACCGGAGAGTCAAGACAAAAACGTGTGCCAACCCCTATGCATAAGTTCACGAGGTCACGGAACTCGCATGTTGATCACCAAAACATACACCAAGTGGATCACATAATATCCCATTGTCACCACAGATAAGCACGTGCAAGATATACATCAAGTGTTCTCAAATCCTTAAAGACTCAATCCGATAAGATCACTTCAAAGGGAAAACTCAATTCATCACAAGAGAGTAGAGGGGGAGAAACATCATAAGATCCAATTATAATAGCAAAGCTCACAATACATCAAGATCGTATCACCTCAAGAACACGAGAGAGAGAGAGAGAGATCAAACACATAGCTACTGGTACATACCCTTAGCCCCGAGGGTGAACTACTCCCTCCTCGTCATGGAGAGCACCGAGATGATGAAGTTAGCCGCCGGAGAGGGATTCCCCCCTCCGACAGGGTGCCGAAATATGTCTAGATAGGGTTTCTGTGGCTACGGAGGCTTCTGGCGGCGGAACTCCCGATCTATTCTACTCTTCGATGTTTTTAGGGTATATGGATATTTATAGGCGAAAGAAGTCAGCCAGGGGAGCCACGAGGGGCCCATGAGGGTGGGGGCGCGCCTAGGGGGGCAGGCGCGCCTCCCTGCCTCGTGGCCACCTCGAAGCTTCCCTAACGTCTACTCCAAGTCTCCTGGATTGCTTCCCTTCCAAAAATAACTCTCCCGAAGGTTTCATTCCGTTTGGACTCAGTTTGATATTCCTTTTCTTCGAAACACTGAAATAGGCAAGAAAACAACAATTTGGGCTGGGCCTCCGGTTAATAGGTTAGTCCCAAAAATAATATAAAAGTGTATACTAAAGCCCATAAATATCCAAAACATATAATATAATAGCATGGAAAAATAAAAAATTATAGATACGTTGGAGACATATCAACATCCCCAAGCTTAATTCCTTCGCGTCCTCGAGTAGGTAAATGATAAAAACGGAATTTTTGATGTGGAATGCTACCTAACATATTTATCCATGCAATTCTCTTTATTGTGGCAAGAATATTCAGATCCGAAAGATTCAAGACAAAAGTTTAATATTGACATAAAAATAATAATACTTCAAGCATACTAACAGAGTAATCATGTTTTCTCAAAATAACATGGCCAAAGAAAGCTATCCCTACAAAATCATATAGTCTGGCTATGCTCTATCTTCATCACACAAAATATTTAAATCATGCACAACCCCGATGACAAGCCAAGCAATTGTTTCGTACATGTGATGTTCTCAAACTTTTTGAATCTTCACGCAATACATGAGCGTGAGCCATGGACATAGCACTATAGGTGGAATAGAATGGTGGTTGTAGAGAAGACAAAAAGGAGAAGATAATCTTACATCAACTAGGCGTATCAATGAGCTATGGAGATGCCCATCAATAGATATTAATGTAAGTAAGTAGGGATTGCCATGCAACGGATTCACTAGAGCTATAAGTGTATGAAAGCTCAACAAAAGAAACTAAGTGGGTGTGCATCCAACTCGCTTGCTCACGAAGACCTAGGGCATTTGAGGAAGCCCATGATTGGAATATACAAACCAAGTTCTATAATAAAAAAATTCCCACTAGTATATGAAAGTGACAAAATAAGAGACTCTCTATCATGAAGATCATGGTGCTACTTTGAAGCACAAGTGTGGAAAACTGATAGTAACATTGTCCCTGCTCCCTTTTTCTCTCATTTATTATTCATTTTTTCTTTTTTTATTTGGGCCTTTTTTTACGAAGTCTCATCCCGACTTGTGGGGGAATCATAGTCTCCATCATCCTTTTCCTCACATGGGACAATGCTCTAATGATGACCATCATACTTTTATTTTCTTACAACTCAAGAATTACACCTCGATACAAAGAACAAAATATGACTCTATGTGAATGCCTCCGGCGGAGTACCGGGATTGCGACGAATCAAGAGTGACATGTATGAAAATATTATGAACGGTGGCTTTGCCACAAATACGATGTCAACTACATGATCATGCAAAGCAATATGACAATGATGATGCGTGTCATAATAAACAGAACGGTGGAAAGTTGCATGGCAATATATCTCGGAATGGCTATGCAAATGCCATAATAGGTAGGTATGGTGGCTATTTTGAGGAAGTTATATGGTGGGTTTATGGTACCGGCAAAACTTGCGTGGTACTAGAGAGGCTAGCAATGGTGGAAGGGTGAGAGTGCGTATAATCCATGGACTCAACATTAGTCATAAAGAACTCACATACTTATTGCAAAAATCTATTAGTTATCGAAACAAAGTACTACGTGCATGCTCCTAGGGCGATAGATTGGTAGGAAAATACCATCACTCATCCCCGACCGCCACTCATAAGGATGACAATCAATAAATAAATCATGCTCCGACTTCATCACATAACGCTTCACCATACGTGCATGCTACGGGAATCAGAAACTTTAACACAAGTATCTCTCAAATTCACAACTACTCAACTAGCATGACTCTAATATCACTATCTTCATATCTCAAAACAATCATCAAGTATCAAACTTCTCATAGTATTCAATGCACTTTTTATGAAAGTTTTTATTATACCCATCTTGGATGCCTATCATATTAGGACTAATTTCGTAACCAAAGCAAATTACCATGCCGTTCTAAAAGACTCTCAAAATAATATAAGTGAAGCATGAGAGTTCATCTATTTCTTCAAAATAAAACTACCATCATGCTCTAAAAAGATATAAGTGAAGCACTAGAGCAAATGACAAACTACTCCAAAAGATATAAGTGAAGATCAATGAGTAGTCGAATAATTATGTAACAATATGAAGACTCTCTAACATTTAAGAATTTCAGATCTTGGTATTTTATTCAAACAGCAAGAAAAACAAAGGAAACTAAAATGACGCTCCAAGCAAAACACATATCATGTGGTGAATAAAAATATAGCTCCAAGTAAAGTTACCGATGAACGAAGACGAAAGAGGGGATGCCTTCCGGGGCATCCCCAAGCTTAGGCTCTTGGTTGTCCTTGAATATTACCTTGGGGTTCCTTGGGCATCCCCAAGCTTAGGCTCTTGCCACTCCTTATTGCATAGTCCATCGAATCTTTACCCAAAACTTGAAAACTTCACAACACAAAACTTAACAGAAAACTTGTAAGCTCCGTTAGTATAAGAAAATAAATCACCACTTAGGAACTGTTATGAACTCATTCTAAATTCATATTGGTGTAATATCTACTGTATTCCAACTTATCTATGGTTCATACCCTCCGATACTACTCATAGATTCGTCAAAATAAGAAAACAAAGGAATGGGAGGATTTTCAGAAATGAGTTGCCTACCTTCAGATCCTGGAGGAGGAATTTTATTCATGATATTTCTCTTTTAGCTCATAGAATCAAGTGTAAATATAGAAATAGTCTAACTTCTTGGATAGCCTCCCTACCTTAAACTCTCTTTGTAAGTAGCCTATCCTCCCTAACCTTGTTTATTTTTTGTAACTTTGTATATATTTTACTTCTTGGCTTTAATAAAGGACTGTGAGGCTGTTGCCTTGCAGTATATAGTCAAAAAAAGCAAACAACACATAGAAAACAGAATCTGTTAAAAACAGAACAGTCTGTAGTAATATGTATCAAACGTATACTTCTGGAACTCATAAAATTCTCAAATAAATTGGTGGACCTGAGGAATTTTCCTATTAATCATCTGCAAAAATAATCAACTTAATCGCACTCTCCAGTAAAAAATGGCAGCTAATCTCATGGGCGCAAAAGTTTCTGTTTCTTACAGCAAGATTGCAAAGACTTTCCCCAAGTCTTCCCAAAGGTTCTACTTGGCACAAACACTAATTAAAACATAAAAACTCAATCATAACAGAGGCTAGATGAATTATTTATTACTAAACAGGAACAAAAATAAAATTGGGTTACCTCCCAACAAGCGCTATCATTTAACGCCCCTAGCTAGGCATGATGATTTCAATGATGCTCACATAAAGGATAAGAATTGAAACATAAAGAGAGCATCATGAAGAATATGACTAGCACATTTAAGTCTAACCAACTTCCTATGCATAGGGATTTTGTGAGCAAACAACTTATGGGAACAATAGTCAACTAGCATAGGAAGGCAAAACAAGCATAACTTCAAAACTTTAAGCACATAGAGAGGAAAATTGATATTATTGCAATTCCTACAAGCATATGTTCCTCCCTCATAATAATTTTCAGTAGCATCATGAATGAATTCAACAATATAACTATCACATAAAGCATTCTTTTCATGATCTACAAGCATAGAAATTTTATTACTCTCCACATAAGCAAAAGTCTTCTCGTTCGGAATAGTGGGAGTATCATAAGAAACTCGAATACTATAAATTGTTTCCACATTAAAGGAGTAATGTTCACAAAAAGGTAATCATAATCATGAAAAGTTTTATAAATATAATCATCACTACTTTTTATAGCATAAGTATCATCACAATAATCATCATAAGTAGCAACTTTGTTCTCATCATAATCGATTGAAACCTCTTCCAAGATAGTGGAATCATTACTAAATAAAGTCATGACCTCTCCAAATCCACTTTCATAATTATCACAATAAGATTCAACACCCTCCAAAATAGTGGGATCATTACTTCCTAAATTTGACACTCTTCCAAACGCACTTTCATCAATATAATCATCATAAGTAGGGGGCATGCTATCATCATAACAAATTTGCATATCAAAGCTTGGGAGGATAAAAATACCATCTTCATTAAACATAGCATCCCCAAGCTTGGGACAAACATTAATTGCAGAAAATATATTCTCAAACATGTCATTCTCATCAAACATAGCATCCCCAAGCTTGGGCCTTTTCATATCATAAGCATAATCACTCTCATCATTAATAGTATGGATAGCACCAATAGTATACCAATTATCATCATCAAAATGAGTAATAGCAGCAACATCATTTGGGAGGGATACATTTTTACCTCTGCTTCTCCATCTTTTCTTTTTCTTCTTCACATTATGTGTGGGTTCAATCCTCTTTTTGGAGCTCCTTATTGATGAGATTGGTTGAATAGAAGGCTCCTCCTTGTTACCTGATTCATCATAAGAAATAATAGGAGAATATTGGGAAGTCTCTTCCCTTTCATTAGTATTCACTTCATCCTCTATTTGTTTTCTTTTCTTTATGTAATTGGCAATATAAGGATTTTCAATGCAATTCACCGCACAATACATACAAATTTCTTCTAGATCAATATTGAGGAATTTCTCAAGGTTATATTCTGGAATATGCTTAGTTATACGTTTCATTTCTTCATAACACAAAAGCAAACTAAGTTCATTTTGATGTGCAAGGGAAATCAAATCATCACAACTTTTGGACACGATACGATCATGAAACAATTTGCATCGGAGATTTAAATGACCATGTTCATTGCAAAGTTCACAAGTATGGTGAAGAAATTTTAAATTTTCAGCAAAAACATCTAGCCTCTCTTGCAACCATTTAGTTTCTAAATATTTATGCCTCTTGCAAAATCTATCTTCCCTATTTGGTGTGTACTTGCAAACTCTATGCACTCCACAAAAGTTGACATGCTTATAAGAGACATTTTCATCATGACCGGTGCAATCATCATTAGTACTATGGATATTCAAGGAGTTCATACTAACAACATTGTAACCATGCTCATCATTCAAAGATTTAGTGCCAAACATTTTATAGACTTCTTCTTCTAGCACTTGAGCACAATTTTCCTTTCCATCATTCTCACCAAAGATATTAAAAAGATGAAGTGTATGAGGCAAACTCAATTCCATTTTTTTGTAATTTTATTTTATAAACTAAACTAGTGATAAAACAAGAAACTAAAAGGTTCGATTGCAAGATCTAAAGATATACCTTCAAGCACTAACCTCCTCAGCAACGACGCCAGAAAAGAGCTTGATGTCTACTACACAACCTTCTTCTTGTAGACGTTGTTGGGCCTCCAAGTGCAGAGGTTTGTAGGACAGTAGCAAATTTCCCTCAAGTGGATGACCTAAGGTTTATCAATCTGTGGGTGGCGTAGGATGAAGATGGTCTCTCTCAAGCAACCCTGCAACCAAATAACAAAGAGTCTCTTGTGTCCCCAACACACCCAATACAATGGTAAATTGTATAGGTGCACTAGTTCGGCGAAGAGATGGTGATACAAGTGCAATATGTATGGTAGATATAGGTTTTTCTAATCTGAAAAATATAAAAACAGCAAGGTAAGTAATGATAAAAGTGAGCATAAACGGTATTGCAATGCTAGAAAAAAAGGCCTAGGGTTCATACTTTCACTATTGCAAGTTCTCTCAACAATAATAACATAATTTGATCATATAACTATCCCTCAACATGCAACAAAGATCACTCCAAAGTCAATAATAGCGGAGAACAAACGAAGAGATTATTGTAGGGTACGAAACCACCTCAAGTTATTCTTTCTGTTCGATCTATTCAAGAGTTCGTACTAGAATAACACCTCAAGACACAAATCAACCAAAACCCTAATGTCACCTAGATACTCCAATGTCACCATAAGTATCCGTGGGTATGATTATACGATATGCATCACACAATCTCAGATTCATCTATTCAACCAACACAAAGAACTTCAAAGAGTGCCCCAAAGTTTCTATCGGAGAGTCAAGACGAAAACATGTGCCAACCCCTATGCATAAGTCCACGAGGTCAGGTAACTCGCAAGTTGGTCACCAAAACATACATCAAGTGGATCACATGATATCCCATTTTCACCACAGATAAGCACATGCAAGACATACATCAAGTGTTCTCAAATCCTTAAAGACTCAATCCGATAAGATAACTTCAAAGGGAAAACTCAATTCATCACAAGAGAGTAGAGGGGGAGAAACATCATAAGATCCAACTATAATAGCAAAGCTCGCAATACATCAAGATCGTATCACCTCAAGAACACGAGAGAGAGAGAGATCAAACACATAGCTACTGGTACATACCCTCAGCCCCGAGGGTGAACTACTCCCTCCTCATCATGGAGAGCTCCGGGATGATGAAGATGGCCACCGGACAGGGATTCCCCCCTCCGACAGGGTGCCAGAATGGGTCTAGATTGCTTTTCGGTGGCTACGGTGGCTTCCGGTGACGGAACTCCCGATCTATTCTGCTCTTTGATGTTTTTAGGGTATATGGATATATATAAGCGAAAGAAGTCGGTCAGGGGAGCCACGAAGTGCCCACGAGGGTGGGGGGCGCGCCCAGGGGGGCTGATACGTCTCCAACGTATATATAATTTTTGATTGCTCCATGCTATATTATCTGATGTTTTAGACATTATTGGGCTTTATTATCCACTTTTATATTATTTTTGGGACTAACCTATTAACCGGAGGCCTAGCCCAGAATTGTTGTTTTTTGCCTGTTTTAGGGTTTTGAAGAAAAGGAATATCAAACGGAGTCCAAACGGAATGAAACCTTCGTAAACTTGATTTTCTCATCAGATAAGATCCAGGAGACTTGGACCCTCCGTCAAGAAAGCCACGAGGTGGTCACGAGGGTAGGGGGCGCGCCCCCCTCCTAGGGCGCGCCCCCTGCCTCGTGGACCCCTCGAAGCTCCACCGACGTACTTATTCCTCCTATATATATCCATGTACCCCCAAACGACCGGGGACGGAGCCAAAAACCTAATTCCACTGCCGCAACTTTCTGTATCCACGAGATCCCATCTTGGGGCCTGTCCCGGAACTCCGCCGGAGGGGGCATCGATCATGGAGGGCTTCTACATCATCATCCAAGCCCCTACGATGAAGTGTGAGTAGTTTACTTCAGACCTACGGGTCCATAGCTAGTAGCTAGATGGCTTCTTCTCTCTTTTTGGATCTCAATACAATGTCCCCCCCTCTCGTGGAGATCTATTCGTTGTAATCTTCTTTTTGCGGTGTGTTTGTTGAGACCGATGAATTCTGGGTTTATGATCAAGTCTATCTATGAATAATATTTGAATCTTCTCTGAATTCTTTTATCTATGATTGGTTATCTTTGCAAGTCTCTTCGAATTATCAGTTTGGTTTGGCCTACTAGATTGGTTGTTCTTGCCATGGGAGAAGTGCTTAGCTTTGGGTTCGATCTTGCGGTGTCCTTTCCCAGTGACAGAAGGGGCAGCAAGGCACGTATTGTATCGTTGCCATCGAGGATAACAAGATGGGGTTTTATCATATTACATGAAACTATCCCTCTACATCATGTCATCTTTCTTAAGGCGTTACTCTGTTTTTAACTTAATGCCCTAGATACATGCTGGATAGCGGTCGATGAGTGGAGTAATAGTAGTAGATGCAGAATCGTTTCGGTCTACTTGTCTCGGACGTGATGCCTATATACATGATCATGCCTAGATATTCTCATAACTATGCTAAATTCTGTCAATTGCTCAACAGTAATTTGTTCACCCACCATAGAATACTTATGCCCTTGGGAGAAGCCACTAGTGAAACCTATGGCCCACGGGTCTCTTTCTCATCATATCAATCTCCATCACTTTATTATTTCTTTGCTTTTACTTTATTTACTTTGCATCTCTATACCAAAAATACCAAAAGTATTATTTATCATCTCTATCAGATCTCACTTTCGTAAGTGACCATGAAGGGATTGACAACCCCTAAGCGCGTTGGTTGCGTTGAGCTATTGTTTTTGTGTAGGTACGAGGGACTTGAGCGTAGCCTCCTACTGGATTGATACCTTGGTTCTCAAAAACTGAGGGAAATACTTACGCTACTTTGCTGCATCATCCCTTCCTCTTCGGGGAAATCCAACGCTGTGCTCAAGAGGTAGCAAGAAAAATTTCTGGCGCCGTTGCCGGGGAGTCTGCGCAAAAGTCAACATACCAAGTACCCATCACAATCCCTATGTCCCGCATTACATTATTTGCCATTTGCCTCTCGTTTTCCTCTCCCCCACTTCACCCTTGCCGTTTTATTCACCCTCTCTCTCTCCTTCCTCCCTCTCTATTTGCCTCTTTTGCCCATTTTCTCTTTGTTTGCTCGTGTGTTAGTTTTCTTGTTTGTTGCGATGGCTCTTCCTAGATTTGGTGATCTTCACCTTAAAAGGTTAGAGGAGATCGAAAACAACGTCAGGAAGTTTATGGTTTTGCAATTTGAGCATAATAATTTCTTTAGAAATGAGCTTAAGGAACAAAAAAGTTTCATGAATTATATGAATAAAGAGCTCGATGATATGTCTAAAGAATTTGATGGTATAAGATCCCAAATTACCCATCTTGAAAAATTAACTGCTGCAATTTCGGATATGCAAGCTACCTTAGCCAATAAGATGGCTGCTAAACCGGATTCCTATGAAAATAATGATGAAGATCTAAAAGTTATTGATGTGTCCCCTGTTAAATCTTTGTTTTGCAATATGAATCTTGATAATGATGGGACTGAATATGATCCACCTTTACCTAGAAGGCGTTCTAAGAATTCAGAATTTGTTGATCTTGATGCTAAATTTGATAAAAGTGGGATTGAAGAAATTAAAACCCTAGATGTTGCTAAACCCACTATTATGGATTTCAAGGAATTTAACTATGAAAATTGCTCTTTGATTTATTGTATTTCCTTGTTGCAATCCGTGCTAAAATATCCTCACGCTTATAGTCAAAATAAAGCGTTTACTAAACATATCGTTGATGCCTTGATGCAATCCTACGAAGAAAAACTTGAATTGGAAGTTTCTGTCCCTAGAAAAATTTATGATGAGTGGGAACCAACTATTAAAATTAAAATAAAAAATTATGAGTTTTATGCTTTGTGTGATTTGGGTGCTAGTGTCTCTACTATTCCCAAAACTTTGTGTGATTTGCTAGATTTCCGTGATTTTGATGATTGCTCTCTAAACTTGCATCTTGCCGATTCCAATATTAAGAAACGTATGGGAAGAATTAATGATGTTCTTATTGTTGCTAATAGGAATTATGTGCCTGTAGATTTTATCGTTCTTGATATAGATTGCAATCCTTCTTGCCCTATTATTCTCGGTAGACCTTTCCTTAGAACGATTGGTGCAATTATTGATATGAACGAAGGGAATATTAGATTTCAATTTCCATTAAAAAGGGCATGGAACTCTTCACTAGAAAGAAAATAAAATGACCATATGAATCTATCATGAGAGCCACTTATGGATTGCCTACCAAAGAAGGCAATACCTAGATCTATTCTTGCTTGTTATGCGTAGCTAGGGGCGTTAAACGATAGCGCTTGTTGGGAGGCAACCCAATTTTATTTTTATTCCTTGCTTTTTGCTCATGTTTAGTAATAAATAAATTATCTAGCCTCTGTTTTGGTTGTGTTTTTTGTGTTTAATTAGTGTTTGTGCCAAGTAGAACCGTTGGGAAGACTTGGGGAAAGTCTTGTTGAACTTGCTATAAAAAACATAAACTTTAGCGCTCACGAGAACTGCTGTCATTTTTATTTGAAAAGTGATATTTAGTTAATTCGTTTTGCAGATGATTAATAGATAAATTCCTCACGTCCAGAAATTTATTTTAGAATTTTTGGGGTTCCAGATCTTGCGCTAGCTACAGATTACTACAGACTATTCTGTTTTTGACAGATTATGTTTTTCATGTGTTGTTTGCTTATTTTGATGAATCTATGGCTAGTAAAATAGTTTATAATCCATAGAGAAGTGGTCTTTTGTTTTCTTTCTCTAACGGAGCTCACGAGTTTTCTACTTTAAGTTTTGTGTTGTGAAGTTTTCAAGTTTTGGGTAAAGATTTGATGGATTATGGGACAAGGAGTGGCAAGAGCCTAAGCTTGGGGATGCCCATGGCACCCCCAAGATAATCTAAGGACACCTAAAATCCAAATCTTGGGGATGCCCCAAAAGGCATCTCCTCTTTCGTCTACTTCTATCGGTAACTTCACTTGGAGCTATATTTTTATTCACCACATGATATGTGTTTTGCTTGGAGCGTATTTTATGATTTGAGTCTTTGCTTATTAGTTTACCACAATCATCCTTGCTGTACACACCTTTTGAGAGAGCCATACATGATTTGGAATTTGACAGAATACTCTATGTACTTCACTTATATCTTTTGAGCTTTATAGTTTTGCTCTAGTGCTTCACTTATATCTTTTAGAGCACGGTGGTGGATTTGTTTTATAGAAACTATTGATCTCTCATGCTCCACTTAGATTATTTTGAGAGTCTTAATAGCATGGTAATTTTCTTAAAATCCTAATATGCTTGGTATGCAAGATTAATAATAAAACTTTCATATGAGTGTGTTGAATACTAAGAAGAAATTGATGCTTGATAATTGTTTTGAGTTATGAGGATGGTGATATTAGAGTCATGCTAGTTGAGTAGTTGTGAATTTGAGAAATGCTTGTGTTAAAGTTTGCGATTCCCGTAGCATGCACGTATGGTGAACCGTTATGTGATGAAGTCGGAG
Source organism: Triticum aestivum (assembly GCF_018294505.1). Classification (NCBI taxonomy): domain Eukaryota; kingdom Viridiplantae; phylum Streptophyta; class Magnoliopsida; order Poales; family Poaceae; genus Triticum; species Triticum aestivum. Next base: position 447,863,509 of record NC_057800.1, on the reverse strand, counting down.
CATGATTTATTTATTGATTGTCTTCCTTATGAGTGGTGGTCGGGGATGAGCGATGGTATTTTCCTACCAATCTATCCCCCTAGGAGCATGCGTGTAATACTTTGCTTTGATAACTTCTATATTTTTGCAATAAGTATATGAGTTCTTTACGACTAATGTTGAGTCCATGGATTATACGCACTTTCCTTCCTTCCACCATTGCTAGCCTCTCTAATACCGCGCACTTTTCGCCGGTATCATACACCCACCAAATACCTTCCTCAAAACAGCCACATACCTACCTATCATGGCATTTCCATAGCCATTCCGAGATATATTGCCATGCAACTTTCCACCGTTCCTTTCATTATGACACACTCCAGCAGTGTCATATTGCTAGCATGATCATGTAGTTGACATCGTATTCGTGGCAAAGCCACCGTTCATAATTCTTTCATACATGTCACTCTTGATTCATTGCATATCCCGGTACACCACCGGAGGCATTCATATAGAGTCATATTTTGTTCTAAGAATCGAGTTGTAATTCATGAGTTGTAAGTAAATAAAAGTGTGATGATCATCATTATTAGAGCATTGTCCCAGTGAGGAAAGGATGATGGAGACTATGATTCCCCCACAAGTCGGGATGAGACTCTGGACGAAAAAAATAAAAAAGGCCATAAAAAAGGAGAAAGGCCCAAATAAAAAATATGAGAGAAAAAGAGAGAAGGGACACTGTTACTATCCTTTTACCACACTTGTGCTTCAAAGTAGCACCATGATCTTCATGATAGAGAGTTCCTCATTATGTCACTTTCATATACTAGTGGGAATTTTTCATTATAGCACTTGGCTTGTATATTCCAATGACGGGCTTCCTCAAAATGCCCTAGGTCTTCGTGAGCAAGCGAGTTGGATGCACACCCACTTAGTTTCTTTTGAGCTTTCATATACTTATAGCTCTAGTGCATCCGTTGCATGGAAATCCCTACTCACTCACATTGATATCTATTGACAGGCATCTCCATAGCCCGTTGATATGCCTAGTTGATGTTAGACTATCTTCTCCCTTTTTGTCTTCTCCACAACCACCATTCTATTCCACCTATAGTGCTATATCCATGGCTCACGCTCATGTATTGCGTGAAGATCGAAAAAGTTTTGAAAATGTCAAAAGTATGAAACAATTGCTTGGCTTGTCATCGGGGTTGTGCATGATTTAAATACTTTGTGTGATGAAGATAGAGCATAGCCAGACTATATGATTTTGTAGGGATAGCTTTCTGGCCATGATATTTTGAGAACACATAATTGCTTTGTTAGTATGCTTGAAATATTATTATTTTTATATTAATATGAACTTTTGTCTTGAATCTTTTGAATCTGAATATTCGTACCACAATTAAGAAGATTTACATTGAAATTATGCCAAGTAGCACTCCACATCAAAAATTCTGTTTTTATCATTTACCTACTCGAGGACGAGCATGAATTAAGCTTGGGGATGCTTGATACGCCTCCAATGTATCTATAATTTTTGATTGCTCCATGCTATATTATCTACTGTTTTAGACATTATTGGGCTTTATTATCCACTTTTATATTATTTTTGGGACTAACCTATTAACCGGGGGCCCAACCCATAATTGCTGTTTTTTGCCTGTTTTAGGGTTTTGAAGAAAAAGAATATCAAACGGAGTCCAAACGGAATGAAACCTTCGGAAACGTGATTTTCTCATCAGATAAAATCCAGGAGACTTGGACCCTCTGTCAAGAAAGCCACGAGGTGGTCACGAGGGTAGGGGGCGCGCCCCCCCTAGGGCGCGCCCCCTGCCTCGTGGGCCCCTTGAAGCTCCACCGACGTACTTCTTCCTCCTATATATATATATCCACGTACCCCCAAACGACCGGGGACGGAGCCAAAAACCTAATTCCACCGCCGCAACTTTCTGTATCCACGAGATCCCATCTTGGGGCCTGTTCCGGAGCTCCGCCGGAGGGGGCATCGATCACGGAGGGCTTCTACATCACCATCGAAGCCCATCCGATGAAGTGTGAGTGGTTTACTTCAGACCTACGGGTCCATAGCTAGTAGCTAGATGGCTTCTTCTCTCTTTTTGGATCTCAATACAATGTTCCCCCCTCTCTCGTGGAGATCTATTCGATGTAATCTTCTTTTTGCGGTGTGTTTGTTGAGACCGATGAATTCTGGGTTTATGATCAAGTCTATCTATGAGTAATATTTGAATCTTCTCTGAATTCTTTTATGTATGATTGGTTATCTTTGCAAGTCTCTTCGAATTATCAGTTTGGTTTGGCCTACTAGATTGGTTGTTCTTTCCATGGGAGAAGTGCTTAGCTTTGGGTTCGATCTTGCGGTGTCCTTTCCTAGTGACAGAAGGGGCAGCAAGGCACGTATTGTATCGTTGCCATCGAGGATAACAAGATGGGTTTTTTTATCATATTGCATGAAACTATCCCTCTACATCATGCCATCTTGCTTAAGGCGTTACTCTGTTTTTAACTTAATACTCTAGATGCATGCTGGATAGCGGTCGATGAGTGGAGTAATAGTAGTAGATGCAGAATCGTTTTGGTCTACTTGTCTCGGACGTGATGCCTATATACATGATCATGCCTAGATATTCTCATAACTATGCTAAATTCTGTCAATTGCTCAACAGTAATTTGTTCACCCATCGTAGAATACTTATGCTCTTGAGAGAAGCCACTAGTGAAACCTATGGCCCCCGGGTCTCTTTCTCATCATATCAATCTCCATCACTTTATTATTGCTTTGCTTTTACTTTGCTTTTAGTTTATTTACTTTGCATCTCTATACCAAAAATACCAAAAATATTATTTATCATCTCTATCAGATCTCACTTTCCTAAGTGACCGTGAAGGGATTGACAACCCCTAAGCGCGTTGGTTGCGTTGAGCTATTGTTTTTGTGTAGGTACGAGGGACTTAAGCGTAGCCTCCTACTGGATTGATACCTTGGTTCTCAAAAACTGAGGGAAATACTTACGCTACTTTGCTGCATCATCCCTTCCTCTTCGGGGAAATCCAACGTAGTGCTCAAGAGGTAGCAGGGGCAGGCGCGCCTCCCTGCCCCGTGGCCACCTTGAAGCTTCCCTGACATCTACTCCAAGTCTCCTGGATTGCTTTCGTTCCAAAAATAACTCCCCCGAAGGTTTCATTCCATTTGGACTCCGTTTGATATTCCTTTTCTTCGAAACACTGAAATATGCAAACAAACAACAACAACAAAGCCTTTAGTCCCAAGCAAGTTGGGGTAGGCTAGAGGTGAAACCCATAAGATCTCGCAACCAACTCATGGCTCTGGCACATGGATAGCAAGCTTCCACGCACCCCTGTCCATAGCTAGCTCTTTGTCGATACTCCAATCCTTCAGGTCTCTCTTAACGGACTCCTCCCATGTCAAAATCGGTCGACCCCGCCCTCTCTTGACATTCTCCGCACGCTTTAGCCGTCCGCTATGCACTGGAGCTTCTGGAGGCCTGCGCTGAATATGCCCAAACCATCTCAGACGATGTTGGACAAGCTTCTCCTCAATTGGTGCTACCCCAACTCTATCTCGTATATCATCATTCCGGACTCGATCCTTCCTCGTGTGGCCACACATCCATCTCAACATACGCATCTCCGCCACACCTAACTGTTGAACATGTCGCCTTTTAGTCGGCCAACACTCCGCGCCATACAACATTGCGGGTCGAACCGCCGTCCTGTAGAACTTGCCTTTTAGCTTTTGTGGCACTCTCTTGTCACAGAGAATGCTAGAAGCTTGGCGCCACTTCATCCATCCGGCTTTGATTCGATGGTTCACATCTTCATCAATACCCCCATCCTCCTGCAACATTGACCCCAAATACCAAAAGGTGTCCTTCCGAGCTACCACCTGGCCATCAAGGCTAACCTCCTCCTCCTCACAGCTAGTAGTACTGAAACCGCACATCATGTACTCGGTTTTAGTTCTACTAAGCCTAAACCCTTTCGATTCCAAGGTTTGTCTCCATAACTCTAACTTCCTATTTACCCCCGTCCGACTATCGTCAACTAGCACCACATCATCCGCAAAGAGCATACACCATGGGATATCTCCTTGTATACCCCTTGTGACCTCATCCATCACCAATGCAAAAAGATAAGGGCTCAAAGCTGACCCCTGATGCAGTCCTATCTTAATCGGGAAGTCATCGGTGTCGACATCACTTGTTCGAACACTTGTCACAACATTATTGTACATGTCCTTGATGAGGGTAATGTACTTTGCTGGGACTTTCTGTTTCTCCAAGGCCCACCACATGACATTCCACGGTATCTTATCATAGGCCTTCTCCAAGTCAATGAACACCATATGCAAGTCCTTCTTATGCTCCCTATATCTCTCCATAAGTTGTCGTACCAAGAAAATGGCTTCCATGGTCGACCTCCCAGGCATGAAACCAAACTGATTTTTGGTCACGCTTGTCATTCTTCTTAAGCGGTGCTCAATGACTCTCTCCCATAGCTTCATTGTATGGCTCATCAGCTTAATTCCACGGTAATTAGTACAACTCTGAACATCTCCCTTGTTCTTGAAGATTGGTACTAATATACTCCGTCTCCATTCTTCTGGCATCTTGTTTGCCCGAAAAATGAGGTTGAAAAGCTTGGTTAGCCATACTATCGCTATGTCCCCGAGACCTTTCCACACCTCAATGGGGATACAATTAGGGCCCATCGCCTTGCCTCCTTTCATCCTTTTTAAAGCCTCCTTCACCTCAGACTCCTGGATGCGCCGCACAAAACGCATGCTGGTCTCATCAAAGGAGTCATTCAGTTCAATGGTAGAACTCTCATTCTCCCCATTGAACAGCTTGTCGAAGTACTCCCGCCATCTATGCTTAATCTCTTCGTCCTTCACCAAGAGTTGGCCTGCTCCGTCCTTGATGCATTTGACTTGGCCAATATCCCTCGTCTTCCTCTCCCGGATCTTAGCCATCTTATAGATGTCCCTTTCACCTTCCTTCGTGCCTAACCGTTGGTAGAGGTCCTCATATGCCCGACCCCTTGCTTCACCAACAGCTTGCTTTGCGGCCTTCTTCGCCATCTTGTACTTCTCTATGTTGTCTGCACTCCTATCCAGGTATAGGCGTCTGAAGCAATCTTTCTTCTCTTTAAGCGCCTTCTGGACATCATCATTCCACCACCAGGTATCCTTATCTTCGCTTCTCCTTCCCCTGGACACTCCAAACTCCTCCGAGGCCACCTTACGAATGCATGTCGCCATCTTCATCCACACATTGTCCGCATCCCCTCCTTCCTCCCAAGGGCCCTCCTTAAATACCCTCTCCTTGAACACCGGAGCTACCTCCCCCTTGAGCTTCCACCACTTCGTTCTAGCAACCTTGGCACGCTTATCCCGCTGGACACGAATCCGAAAGCGGAAGTCAGCAACCACCAGCTTATGCTGGGGTACAACACTCTTCCCAGGTATCACCTTACAGTCTAGGCACGCACGCCTATCTTCTCTTCTCGAGAGGATGAAATCAATCTGGCTAGAGTGTTGGCCACTACTAAAAGTCACCAGATGTGATTCTCTCTTTCTAAAGAGGGTGTTAGCTACAATCATGTTGTAGGCTAGAGCAAAGCTTAAGACATCTTCTCCTTCTTGATTCCTGATGCCATAGCCAAAGCCCCCATGCGCCCCTTCAAAACATGTGTTAGATGTACCCACGTGGCCATTGAGGTCTCCTCCTATGAAGAGCTTCTCACCAATCGGTACACTCCTAACCATGTCTTCCAAGCCTTCCCAGAACTCCCTCTTGGTGTTCTCATTGTGGCCTACTTGCGGGGCATATGCACTGATAACATTGAGAACCAAGTCCTCAGCTACCAGCTTGACCAGGATAATCCGGTCCCCACGTCTCCTGACGTCTACCACTCCATACTTTAGGCTCTTGTTGATCAAGATGCCTACGCCATTTCTATTTGCAGCCGTCCCCGTGTACCACAGCTTGAAGCCGGTATCCTCCACCTCCTTCGCCTTCTGTCCTCTCCATTTGGTTTCTTGGACGCAAAGGATATCAACACCTCTCTTCACTGCTGCATCAACTAGCTCCCGAAGCTTCCCTGTCAGAGACCCTACGTTCCAGCTACCTAAGCGAATCCTCCTAGGCTCGGCTAGCTTCCTTACCCTTCGCACTTGTCGAGTCAAATGCGAAGACCCTTGCTCATTTTCCACTACATCCGGGCGCCGATGTAGCGCGCCACTAAGGATGCGACGACCTGATCCTCGCTCACTTGCCATCGTATCCGGATCAAGATACGGCGCGCCGCTTGGGGGGTGACGGCCCGGCCCTTGCCCATTTTCCACCACACCCGGGTTCCGATGTGGCGCGTCGCTGAGAGGATTATGCCCCAACGAAAATCTTTTGGGTTTCATCTCCATAAGAGTGGCTGAGTTTTTACGTTGGCTCGCCAAGCCTATCACAACCCTCCTCCTTTACCCGGGCTTGGTACCGGCTATGTTGAGACAACATAGGCGGAGTTGAAACACTGAAATATGGAAGAAAACAACAATTTGGGCTGGGCCTCCGGTTAATAGGTTAGTCCCAAAAATAATATAAAAGTGTATAATAAAGCCCATAAACATCCAAAACATATAATATAAAAGCATGGAACAATCAAAAATTATAGATACGTTGGAGACGTATCAGGGTCCTTATCTTCTTATAAAGGCAGTGAATATCAAGCGTCCCTCCCCACAAGCCTTAAAGCTCGCCTATTCCCTAGGGGTCGTGCAAATGACACGGTTGGATTACCCAAACCCGTATTGATGAGAATCCCACAATAAGGGGACATGATCTCTGCTTTGACAAGACGTGTCGATGAGGATCGCACCTCGAAATACGAAGCGGGAGGCTGAAAACGGTTCAAAATAATAATAAGGCCAGAACATAACGTCTCGCCAAAAAAGCTGTCAGTAAACACGACTTATTTCGTTTGAAGTATTTTGCCCTTGTAGTTCAGGGTTGTGCCTATTGTACAGAGCCGAACATAGTTCTTTTGACCAACTGCTTTGGAGTATTCGGAGGAGGAACCCGCCTTGCAATGCCGAAGACAATCTGCATGCCAGACACGTCGTCATTGAAACCTGGTTCAGGGGCTACCGGGGGAGTCCTGGATTAGGGGGTCCCTGGGCATCCGGGCTATGTGATATGGGCCGGACTAATGGGCCAAGAAGATACAAGATAGGAGGCCTTCCCCCGTGTCTGGATGTGACTCTCCTTTGCGTGGAAGGCATGCTTGGTGTCCGGATGTGAAGATTCCTTTCTCTGTAAACCGACTTTGTACAACCCTAGGCCCCTCCAGCGTCTATATAAACCAGAGGGTTTTGTCCGTAGAGGCAATGGTAATCATATAGGCTAGACATCTAGGGTTCAGCCATTACGATCTCGAGGTAGATCAACTCTTGTAACCCATATACTCATCAAAGTCAATCAAGTAGGAAGTAGGGTATTACCTCCATTAAGAGGGCCCGAACCTGGGTAAACATCGTGTCCCCTGCCTCCTGTTACCTTCAATCCTCAGACGCACAGTTCGGGACCCCCAACCCGAGATCGGCCGATTTTGACACCGACAGCCCTGACCCAAACTCGATTGGAAGGGGTGCCTTCCACTCTGAGTACTTACGATTGTTAGTCACCTGTGGTTGGTGTGTTGTGATTGTTGGGCCAGACCCGACGCTGAGTACTTTTCGATGACAGGCGACGACCAATGACGAACAATGAATAAAATCAACACTAACTTGAACCCACTCCTTGCCGATGTACTCTCATCGAGTTACTCTTACGTCGAGATGCACCATACCACAAGAAGCTAGCTAACTCTTATTGATACGGCCAGCGAGATGCGCAAGTTCGGAGCTAGCACTCACGTACTACAGTAGCTAGCCAGCCCGGCTTGCTAATTGATTCGATCTACTAGTAGTACTCATGAATAGAACCAATTGATAGCTAAAGGATCGTATCGAGCCTTGTGATTTATGTATTGATTCAACTCACGGTACAACTTACAAGGAGGGGTTTACATAGTATATATAGCAGTTAGGATGCCTAGTTACTTATCGAATCAGTACATAACACTAATCCTACATGATAACTAATTCAGGTACTAGTTGGATAAATATACGGACATGTAATTTTGTCCTGACATTGGGTTTATTTCCAACAATCACCCCAAACATGACATCATTACGTTATAGCTTCGACACTGATTCTTCTTCGCTTCTCTAAGAACTTCTCTCGATACAAAGCCTTGGTCTGGATGTCTGCCAGCCGATCATCGGTGCGACTATAGTTAACCTTCATCTTACCTTCTTCCACGTAGTCCTTCATGTAGTGATACAACATATCCTTATGCTTGCTCCTGTCATGGCGCATTGGATTCTCGTGTAGAAAAGTTATAGACTCACTATCAACATTGAGCACCGCTTGTTCCAGATCTCGATTCATGAGATCACCGTGTAGCCTTCTTAACCACACACCTTGACACTCTGCTTTACTTGAAGTCGATGTCACCACTTTCTGCTATTGTGATAGCTAGCTTACTATGCTTCGACCAAGGAAATATGCCATGCCCGAGGTACTCTTATGATGGTCAACAATTCCCTCCTTGTCACTACCACTATAGTTGAGTAGTTTCACCATCTCCTTCTTGCTCAGCTCAAGACGAGGTTCCATTGAAGCATCAATTAGATTGCAATATTTCATTCCACAGCTGCAAGTACCTTCCCTGCGTATGCTTCCTGGCATACTTTGATCCCCTCTGCCTTTTGCTATACCTCGATCCCAAGGTAGTAACTAAAAAGACCTAGATCATCCATCTTGAGAAGCTCCTTCATTGGTACCTTGAATTTTGCAATCACCTTTTCATCTGCTCTAGTTATCAATAGGTCGTCAATGTAGATGCCAACTAGTATACGATCCCTTCCTTCACCTCTCTTGTACATTGTATGTTGTAGTTGATATGTCTCCAACGTATCTATAATTTTTGATTGTTCCATGCTGTTATATTATCAATCTTGGATGTTTTATAACCATTTTATATCATTTTTGGTACCAACCTATTGACAGAGTGCCAAGTGCCAGTTGCTGTTTTTCCATGTTTTTTACATCGCAGAAAATAAATATCAAATGGAGTCCAAATGCCACGAAACTTTACGGAGAATTTTTAAGGGCCATAAGGAACACAACGGGCCCTGTCTGCGCCTAGGGGGTGCCCCGAGGGGAGCACAACCCACCAGGGCGTGCCAGGAGGCCCAGGCGGCCCTGGTGGGTTGTGCCCACATCGGGTGCCCCCCGAACCGCCTCTTTGCTCTATAAATACCCCAATATTCCCAAAACCCCAGGGGAGTCGACGAAATATTGATCCAGCCGCTGCAGAGTCCAGAACCACCAGATCCAATCTAGACACCATCTTGGATGGGGTTCACCACCTCCATTGGTGCCTCTCCGATGATGCGTGAGTAGTTCTTTGTAGACCTTCGGGTCCGTAGTTGGTAGCTAGATGTCTTCATCTCTCTCTATTGATTCTCAATACAATGGTCTCTTGGAGATCCATATGATGTAACTTTTGCGGCGTGTTTGTTGGGATCGATGAACTTTGAGTTTATGATCAGATCTATCTTTTTATATCCATGAAAGTATTTGAGTTTCTTTGATCTTTTTTATGCATGATTGCTTATAGCCTCGTATTTCTTCTCTGATATTTGGGTTTTGTTTGGACAACTTGGTCTATTTATCTTGCAATGGGAAGATGTTCTTTGTAGTGGGTTCGATCTTACGATGCTTGATCCCAGTGACAGAAGGGGAACCGACACGTATGTATCGTTGCTACTAAGGATAAAACGAAGGGGTCTATCTCTAGATAGATAGATCTTGTCTACATCATGTCATTGTTCCTATTGCATTACTCCGTTTCTCCATGAACTTGATACACTAGATGCATTCTGGATAGCGGTCGATGTGTGGAGTAATAGTAGTAGATGCAGGCCGGAGTCGGTCTACTAATCTTGGACGTGATGCATATGTAATGATCATTGCTTGGATATCGTCATGAGTATTTGAAGTTCTATCAATTGCCCAACAGTAATTGGTCACCCACTGTTTGCTATTTTTCTCGAGAGAAGCCACTAGTGAAACCTACGCCCCCCGCACCTCTTTCTCTTATTATTTGCCTTTGTGATCTACTTTTCCTTTGTGTTTATTTTCAGATCTACTAAACCAAAAACCCAAAAATACTTTGCTGCACTTTATTTTGTTTGCGATCTATTTATTCAATCTATTACAACTTTCTCCCGTCCACGCACCAATTTCTGGCGCTATTACCCGAAAGGGATTGACAACCCCTTTAACACGCCGGGTTGTGAGTGGTTGTTATTTGTATGCAGGGGCTGTTTACGCTGTGTTGCTTGGTTCTCGTACTGGTTCAATAACCTTGGTTTCATATCTAAGGGAAATACTTACCGCCACTGTGTTGCATCATCCCTTCCTCTTTGGGGAAATACCAACGTAGCTTGAAGCGACATCAGTAGTGGGACTTCCTCAAATCCAAGAGAAATCAATGTCTGATCAAGTTTGATATTCCATGCCCGAGGGTCTTCCTGTAGCCCATACAAGACTTTGTGTAATTTCAATACATTGTGCTCCTCTCCCTCTTTGATGAATCCCGATGGTTGGTTCATGTTAACCTCTCTTTCCACCCTCCTGTTCAAAAATGCAGATATTACATCCATGTGATGTATCTTCCATGATTCCTGAAGTGCGAGAGTGATGAGTAATGTCACCGATTCCATCCTTGTAATGGGAACGAACACTTCTTCGAAGTCAACACCTTCCTCTTGCACGTACTCTTTGGCTACTAGTCTTGCTTTGTGCTTCATACACCCTTTGACATCTTTCTTGATCATAAATTCGCACTTGAGATCCATGACTTTTTCATTGTTGGGAAGATCCATAAGCTCCCATGCATTGTTATCGTGGATCGACCTCAACTACTCTTCCATAGCATGACACCAATACTCCTCCATGTTTGCATCCTCAAAATCCGCCGGTTCCTTAGCGCTTCCTAGACACCGCTGCCCACTCATTTTCACCTTTGCCGGGTCAATCCTTTGAAGAGTTTTCTCCGGATGTGGGTGTAACACCAGTCCGAGATGCATAGGTGCAGATGGTTGTGTCATTTCTTCCTCTACTATCAGAGACGATGTTTCTTGCAGGACTCCTTGCACCTTCAGAAGCGACGCCTTGATATTTTCTTTACTCATAGCAATTGGCAAAGCTAGCCTTTCACGTGAGCTAGCCAGCCCTCCCGTTGCTATGCTATTGCTCCTGCACTTTTGAAGCTCAACACTCAGACTACTGCTTCTAAGCCTCCACTCTACGCCTCTTAATGAGCCTCCAACTGCTATACTACATGGTCCACTAGTTTGGGCCAACGTCAGTTGCCCTCTTCCTGGCCTATTGGGGGCCTAACCATCTCCTTCAGGATGCTTCCTGGCCAGCCTTGAGCCTTCAGACTATGCGCGCATAGCCCACTAGGGGTAGCTTCTCTCGCTGGGAGATAGAGCACTCCTTTTTCTAGGGTGCCCTGGCTGCCTTTTGCCGGTGACATGACAGTCGTGACAACTGCATCTTGGTCTTCTTTCAACGCACATGCATCCGCCTTCGTGTCTATAACTTCAACACGAATTTTAGAATTACATATCGCATCAGTAGCTTCGACACAAGTTTTAGAAACACCTCCTGTATCAGCAACACCGACACGAGTTTCTGAACCATGATCTTCAGGGCGAACTTTTTCTTCACAGAGCGTGAAAATTTCTTTAGCCGACACTTGAAGAACAGGGCCCTCCTTGTCCACGAGTTCACACATCAACATCATGTCACCTTCATCTTCTAGCTGGGCCATGAGCGTATTCTCCTTCGAGGAATTCTTACACTTTGACTTGAAGTGCCCGAGCAGGTTACAATTATGGCAGCGAATCTTCCTTTTATGGAACTTTTCTTCTTTGGCTTATCCGACTGCTCATCAGTGTCCTTTGAGGGACGGTACTTTCCGCTGCTACTGGATGCCTTGTCGAAATTATTCTCCTTGGAAACCATTACCTGCCACTTAGCATGCATTAGCATCCGGTACTCATCATATTTTGTGTCACCATAACTCAACGTCATCCGCTCGTCATGGTCCTTGAAGCAACCAACCAGATCACCCAAAGTGAGAGTCTTGAGATCAACGCATTGCTCGATCGTCGGCACAATCGACATGTAGCATGGTGGAGCATGATGACCCACAAGTATATGATATCAGTCGTAATCCTTTCGATAAGTAAGAGTGTCGAACCCAACGAGGAGCAGAAGGAAATGACAAGTAGTTTTCAGCAAGGTGTTCTCTGCAAGCACTGAAATTATAAGTAACGAGTAGTTTTATAGCAAGATAATTTGTAATGAGCAAGTAACGGTAATGGTAACAAAAGTGCAGCAAGGTAGCCCAATCCTTTTGAGGCAAAGGATAGGCCAAAATGGTCTCTTATGATAAGCAAAGCGTTCTTGAGGGTACACGGGAATTTCATCTAGTCACTTCCATCATGTTGGTTTGATTTGTGTTCACTACTTTGATAATTTGATATGTGGGTGGACCGGTGCTTAGGTGCTGTTCTTACTTGAAAAAACCTCATACTTATGATTAACCCCCTCGCAAGCATCCACAACTACGAGAAAAGTATTAAGATAAAATCTGACCAAAGCATTAAACTTTTGGATCCAAATCAGCCCCTTACGAAGTAGTGCATAAACTAGGGTTTAAGCTTTTGTCACTCTCGCAACCAATCATCTAATAACTACTCTACAATTCATTCCCTTAGGCCCAAATATGCTGAAGTGCCATGTAGTCGACGTTCACATGACACCACTAAGGGAATCACAACATACATATCATCAAAATATCGAACACATATCAAGTTCACATGATTACTTGCAACAAGATTTCTCCCGTGACCTCAAGAACAAAATTAACTACTCAAAAATGATAATCATGCTCAAGATTAGAGGCGTATTAAATAGCATAATGGATCTGAACATATAATCTTCCACCAAATAAACCATATAGTAATCAACTACAAGATGTAATCAACACTACTAGTCAACCACAAGCACCAATCTAAGGTTTACAAAGATTGAACACAAGAGATGAACTAGGGTTTGAGAGGAGATGGTGCCATTGAAGATGTTGATGGAGATTTCCCTCCCCAAGATGAGAGAGTTGTTGGTGATGATGATGATGATGATTTCCCCCTCCGGGAGGGAAGTTCCCTTGGCGGAATCGCTCCGTCGGAGGGCAAAAGTGCTCCTGCCCAAGTTCCACCTCGAGACGGCGCCGCTTCGTCCGAAAGTCCTCTCCTCATTTTTTCTAGGTCAAAATGACTTATATACTAGAAGAGGGGCACCAGAGGTGGGCCGAGGAGGGCACAACTCACCAGGGCGCGCCTGGGCTCCCTGTCGCACCCGGGTGGGTTGTGCCCACTTAGTGGGCCCCCTCTGGTAGTTATTTGCTCCAATAATTCTTATATATTCCATAAAAAATCTCCGTGAAGTTTCAGCTCATTTGGAGTTGTGGAGAATAATTGGCCTGACGTAGCTTTTTCAGGTCTAGAATTCCAGCTGCCGGTATTCTCCCTCTTTGTGTGAACATTGCATATTATGAGTGAAAAGGCATTAGAATTACTCTAAAAAGCATTATTATGCATAAAACATTATAAATAACAATAGGTAAACATGATGCAAAATGGACGTAGCAACTCCCCCAAGCTTAGACCTCGCTTTTCCTCAAGCGAAAACCGAAATCAAAAAACATGTCCACATGTTTAGAGAGAGAGAGAGAGAGAGAGAGAGGCATCGATAAAAACAAAATACGGACATAAAAGCACCATGTATATTATTATAACAGCAACAAACTTTAACATTAAACTTTATCACATAAATTTTATCATAGACTTCCCATGAATAAGTAACAATTCATCACAACATCGAAGTATAAAGCATAAACTCTATTGAAAATCAACAAACTATGTTCTTAGTCAACTTTGCAACTAAAATTCATCATCTTTTCAAGAAGGGTCGCATATCGGATCCTTTTGGCAAGTCCACATACTCAACCATCATATAATTTTCTATGATTGCTAACACTCACCTCATACACATGAGCAAAAAGTTTCAACCGGACACAAAGAAAGATAGGGGCTTATAGCTTTGCCTCCCAACGTATTCACCTCAAGGGTGATGTCAACAATAATAACTCATGCCCACCCATATACAACTGGACATATATGCCTAGATCTTTCCTCACCACATGGTGCTTGCCAAAAGGGAAAATAAAAAGGAATAGAGAGAAATACTTTGACTCTTGCATAAAAGTAAATACATAAAAGTAAAAGATAGGCCCTTCGCAGAGGGATGCAGAGGTTGCCATGCGCTTTTTGGTTGTACACTCAATCTCTTAGTGCAAAAGAACATCATGTTATATTACCCCTTATGATAGCAACCTTTATTATGCAGTATGTCGCTTTTATTCTTTGCCATCACAAGTTCGTACAACGCTCAATTTTCTCTTACACTAAAGGATCCAACACTTTTAGAAGCAATTTTTATTGCCTTATTGCACCGATGACAACGTACTTGAAGGATCTTACTCAATCCATAGGTAGGTATGGTGGACTCTCAAAATAAGATTTGGGTTAAGGGTTTTGGATGCACAAGTAGTATCTCTACTTAGTGCAGAATTTTTGGCTAGAAAAGATGGGGGCAAGCACCAGATGTTAAAGGATCTATGACAATATAACTTCTATGTGAATATGAACAAACATAAATCATTATGTTGTCTTCCTTGTCCAAGTCAACAATTTTGGCACATAATATTTTGATGGGGGCTCACAATCATAAAAGATGTCCAAGATAGTGTATTTGCATATGAATCTTCTCTTCCCTTATTAATTCTTTCATGAATTTCATCATTGACCAATGCTATGTTTGTAAATCTTCAATAAAACTTCCTACTTATACTCTTCCTTATGTGATGTCATTACTTACCATAAGATTAGCATATGATCTTTTTCATTTATTTCCTTTCTTTTTATTGAACATGAAAGTAAAGAAACCAAAACTCAAACTAAACTTTATTATATATCTCGCACACGATTACAAGGGTAGATCACTAAGCAAACACTCGAAAAGAATTGAACTAAACTTTTATTCAACTAAAGCAAAAGATAACTAAGGATCAAACTAAGATAAGTAAAGGCAAAAGATAATGGAAGTGATATGATACCGGGGAACCTCCCCCAAGCTTGGCACAAACCAAGGGGAGTGCCCATACCCGATACTCAAGTCTCCTTTGGTGATGAAGAAGGAGGTGGTGGTGATGAAGAAATGGGTTTATCCTTCTGATAACCCACAAGTATAGGTGATCAATTGTAGCCTCTTTCGATAAGTAAGAGTGTCGAACCCAACAAGGAGCTAAAGTTAGAACAAATATTCCCTCAAGTTCTATCGACCACCGATACAACTCTATGCATGCTTAACGTTCTCCTTACCTAGAACAAGTATGAAACTAGAAGTACTTTGTAGGTGTTGTAGGCTAGGTTTGCAAGATAATAAAGAGCATGTAAATAAAAGCTAGAGTCTGTTTAGATAAAGACACAACTAAATTAGTTTCAGTAGAGAGCTTTTTGTCACACAAGAATGTTATTTGTCCCTAGGCAATCGATAACTAGACCGGTAATCATTATTGCAATTTTATTTGAGGGGGAGGCATAAGCTAACATACTTTCTCTTCTTGGATCATATGCACTTATGATTGGAACTCTAGCAAGCATCCGCAACTACTAAAGATCATTAAGGTAAAACCCAACCATAGCATTATAAGGCATCAAGTCCTGTTTACTCCCATACGCAAACAACCTACTTACTCGGATCTATGCTTCTGTCACTCACGCCACCCACCATAAGCAAATCATGAACATATTGCAAACCCTATAGCAGGGATCCCTCACGCTTGCGCGACACAGAGAGAACCATAGGACAACACCAATAATAAAACATGCAACTCAAACCAATCACGATCATCAATTAACCCATAGGAGAAAACGTATCTACTCAAACATAATAGGATAGCCATACATCATTGGGAAATAATATATAGCGTTGAGCACCATGTTTAAGTAGAGATTACAACAGGTAAAAGAGGGGTTACACCGCTGCATAGAGGGGGGAAGAGTTGGTGATGACGGTGGTGAAGTTGTTGGTGTAGATCGTTGTCGCGATGATGGCCCCGACGGCGTTCTCGCACCACCGGGAGAGAGGGGGAGAGAGAGAGAGGCCCCCTTATTCTTCTTATTCTTCCTTGACCTTCCCCCTATATGGGAGAAGGGTTTCCCCTCTGGTCCATGGCCTCCATGGCGGCGGAGGGGAGAGAGCCCCTCCGAGATTGGATCTCTCTCTCTCTCTCTCTCTCTCTCTCTCTCTCTCTGTGTGTGTGTGTGTGTGTGTGTGTGTGTGTGTGTTTCCTTCTGTTTCTGCGCTCCCTGATTGTTCCCTTTCACCGTTTCTTAAATTCTTGGAGATCCGTAAGTCCGATTGGGCTGAAATTTTGACACAATTTTTATTCGAATATTGGCTTTCTTGCAGGGAAAGAAGGGCACAAACCGCCTTACGGAGTAGCCACAAGATCCCAGGGCGCGCCCTACCCCCTCGGGCGTGCCCCTCACCCTCGTGGGCCCCTCGGGCGTCGTCTCGCGTTGATTCCACTTCCCAAACTTCACATATATTCTAAAAAAATCTCTGTAAGTTTTTTTCCCCATTTGGACTCCGTTTGATATAGATTTTCTGTGAAACAAAAAACAGGCAACAAACAGGAACTGGCATTGGGCACTGGATCAATATGCTAGTCCCAAAAATAGTGTAAAAAATTGCCAAAAGTATGTAAAAGTTGTAGAATATTGGCATGGAACAATCAAAAGTTATAGATACGATGGAGACTTATCACCTTCTTCCTCAGCTTTCGCTTGAGAATGGAATTTTCCTCCTTTAAATCACCGATCTCCTGCTCGAGCTCTAATATGTTTTTGCATAATTTTTGCTTGTTTTCCTCCAAAAGACGAAAGGGGATAAACTGGATCTTAGGTTTCTTTGCTTTGTTGGGAAGACTTGACTTCTTGAATTCCACGTGCATGTCTCCAGGTTGAGGCAATGGAATTTCATCCTCATTTGAGCTTGTCTCCTCCTCCTCTTTAGGATCATAGTCTTCTTCCTCCTCTAGAGTCCAGCTATAGTGCTCCACATCCCCATAAGCCTTCGGGCTTGCGATATAATCAACAACATAGCTCTCACCCTCCGAGTCTTGGGATGACATATTTTCAGATCTGTCAGAAAACAGCGAGAAAAGAAAATAGAAGATTTCTTCATGATACGGTGGTCAACAGGTTCAGCGGGTATATAAAGATTTTTTTATCTTTGGAAATAAGAAAACGGGAGAAAAACAGAGTTCGGAAGGTACCCGAGGTGGGCACAACCCACCTGAGCACCAAGCGCACCCTGGTGTCTTGTGCCCACCAGGGCTGCCTTCCTGGTAGTTTCTTATTTTCCTAATTTTTTATATATTCAAAAACTGACAGAAAATATTTTTGTGGATTTTTCGGAGTCCGTTTACTTACCGTATCACATGCCTCCTCTTTTTTCATGATTCTGGAGTGTTCCAGAAGGTTTCTTTTATGTGTTCTTCTGGTGTCATAGTTTGGATAATATTGCTTTCAACATTAATGGGCATACCTGAGATATAATGTGGTATTCTTTGTCCATTGACAACCTTTGGGTTATTAACTTCGACATTATTTATTTTGATTGCTCCAGATCGATAAATCTCCTCAATAACATATGGTCCTTCCCATTTGGAGAGAAGTTTTCCCGCAAAGAATCTGAAAGAGAGTTGTACAAAAGAACATATTCTCCAACTTTGAACTCACGCTTTTTGATTCTTTTATCATGCCATCTTTTTACTTTTTCTTTAAATAACTTGGAATTTTCATAAGCTTGGGTTCTCCATTCATCTAGTGAGCTAATATCAAATAACCTCTTTTCACCGGCAAGTTTGAAGTCATAGTTGAGTTCTTTAATTGCCCATATGCTTTATGTTCTAACTCAAGAGGCAAATTACAAGCCTTTCCATAAACCTTTTTTATAAGGAGGCCTATTTACAGTTTTTTGTAATATTAACTATATTTCTCTATTGCTAAGTTCAACTTGACCACTAGGCTGAGGATGATATGTTGATGCAATTCTATGGTTAACATCATACTTAGCAAGCATTTTATGGAAAGCACCATGAATAAAATGTGAATCACCATCAGTCATTAAATATCTAGTGACTCCAAACCTTGGGAAAATAACTTCCTTAAGCATTTTAATAGAGGTGTTGTGATCAACAGTACTAGTTGGAATAGCTTCTACCCACTTAGTAACATAATCAACAGCAACCAAAATATGTGTATACCCATTAGAGGAAGGAAAAGGTCCCATGTAATCAAGACCCCAAACATCAAATGGTTCAACAACAAGTGAATAATTCATAGGCATTTATTGACACTTACCAATATTACCAATTTGTTGACAAACATCACAAGATAAAAACAAACTTACGTGCATCCTTGAAGAGAGTAGGCCAATAAAATCCAGATTGCAATACCTTGTGAGTAGTTCTG
Source organism: Triticum aestivum (assembly GCF_018294505.1). NCBI lineage: Eukaryota > Viridiplantae > Streptophyta > Magnoliopsida > Poales > Poaceae > Triticum > Triticum aestivum. The sequence continues at coordinate 447,844,707 of NC_057800.1, read as the reverse complement.
TCTCCCGTATGATGCCCTCCATAAGCTTTGGAGTGACAATTCCATAGGATTTGTCCCTTTAATATCTCTAGGACATGGCATTTTCTTAGTTGCATCAACTTTAGCTTTATCTACCTTAATACCTCATTTGGAAATTTTATGTCCCAAGACAGTACCTTCATTAACCATAAAGTGGCACTTCTCCCAATTGAAGACAAGATTAGTTTGCTCGCATCTCTGTAAAACTCGATCAAGGTTGCTTAAACAATCATCAAAAGAAGTTCCATATACGGAAAAATCATCCATGAAAACCTCAACAATCTTTTCACAAAAATCAGAAAATATAGAAGTCATACATCTTTGAAAGGTAGCAGGTGCATTGCATAAACCAAAAGGCATACGTCTACAAGCATAACTTCCAACAGGACAAGTAAAGGTGGTTTTCTCTTGATCAGGTTGTGAGACCGGTATTTGAGAAAAACCACAATATCCATCAAGGAAACAAAAGTGTGTGTGCTTTGACAATCTTTCTAGCATTTGATCGATAAAAGGCAGAGGGTAATGATCTTTTCTAGTTGCTTTATTTAATTTTCTAAAATCAATTACCATTCTATAGCCAGTGATAATTCTTTGTGGAATAAGTTCATTTTTATCATTAGGAACAATAGTAATACCTCCCTTCTTAGGGACACAATGAACGGGACTTAACCATCTACTATCGGCTATAGGATAGATTATACCTGCTTCCAGAAGCTTCAGTATTTAAGTTCTTACCACTTCTTTCATCTTAGGATCTAAAGGTCATTGGTGATCAACAACGAGTTTAGCATCAAGTTCCATATTAATCTTGTGCTAACATAGAGTGGGACTAATGCCCTTAAGATCATCAAGAGTATATCCAATAGCAGCTCAATGCTTCTTCAGAATTTTCAATAATCTTTCTTGTTCATGTTCTGAAAGGTTAGCACTAATAATAACAAAATATTTTTTTTTCTTATCAAGATAAGCATATTTCAAAGTGCCTAGTAATTGTTTTACTTCAAACACAGGATCACCTTTAGGTGGAGGAGGACCTCCTAGAGTTTCAATAGGCAAATTGTGTTTAAGCAGAGGATGTTGTTCAAAGAAAATTTTATCTATTTCATTTCTTTCATGCATATGCATATCATTTTGATGGTCGAGCAAATATTGTTCTAGTGGATCAGTAGGAGGCACGACAATAGAAGCAAGACCAATAATTTCATCTTTACTAGGCAATTCTTTCCTATGATGTTTTCTACTAAACTTAGAAAAATTAAACTCATGAGACTCATCACCAAAACTAACACCGACGGTTTGTTTCTCACAATCAATTTTATCATTAACGGTGTTCAAGAAAGGTCTACCAAAGTTAATGGGACAAAAGTCATCTAGTGGGGAACTAAGAACAAGAAAATCAGTAGGATATTTTATTTTCCCACACAAGACTTCAACATCTCTAACAATCACAAGTGGTGTGATGGTGTCTCTATTAGCAAGTTTAATAGTAACATCCATGTCTTCTATTTCAGCGGGTGTTCTATCATTCATAATTTCTTGATATAAGGTAAAAGGAATATCACTCACGCTAGCACCTAAATAACATAAACCATGATAACAGTGATCTCCTATTTTGACTGAGACAACATGCATGCCAACAACAGGTCCATGTATATCTTTCTCATCTGTTTGGCAATTCTAGCAGCTTCATCGCAGAAGTGAATAACATGCCCATATATATTTTCTACCAAGAGATCTTTAACCATAGCAACACTAGGATCTACTTTGATTTGTTCAGCAGGTTTAGGTGCTCTAATATAGCTTTTATTGACCACAGTTGAAACCTTAGCATGTTCCTTTATCCTAACAAGGAAAGGTGGTTTTTCAATATAAGCAATAGGAACAACTGGATCAACATTAAAATAATAGTTTCATCTTTAGCTAATACCGGTTCTTTAATTTCTTATTTAATAGGTGTATGATATTTAAACCACTTCTCCTTAGGGAGATAAACATGAGTAGCAAATGGTTCACAAAAGGAGGCTACTATCTCAGAGTCAAGTCCATATTTAGTGCTAAACTTTTGAAAAGCATCAGTATTCATAAAAGATTTAACACAATCATACTTAAGCTTAATACCTGACTCTTTACCTTCGTCGAGGTCCCAATCTTCAGAGTTGCATTTAATTCTTTCTGAAAGATCCCACCTGAATTCAAGAGTCTTCTTCATAACCAGTACAAGAAGTATCGAACATGGATTGATCATCACGAGAAGCCGAGCATAAAAATTCTGAATGATAATTTCTCTTGAGAGCTCATGATTGGGGCATGAATATAACATTGACTTAAGCCTCCCCCAAGCTAGAGTGGTACTTTCTCCTTCACGAGGACAAAAACTATATATATAATTCCTATCACGACGAACTAGATGCATAGGATATTTTTTTGGGTGAAATTCCAATTTCAATCGGTTCCAGTTCCAAGATCCAATATCATCGCACAGCCTATACTATGCCAATGCTTTTCCCTTCAAATATAAAGGAAAAACCTTCTTCTTAGTTTCATCTCTGGGTTAACCTGCAAGCTTAAATAATCCACAAATTTCATCCACATATATCAAGTGTGTATCAGGATGTTCAGTTCCATCTCCTACATAAGGATTAGCTAGCAGATGTTCTATCATACCCAAAGGAATTTCATAACCAATATTTTCAGTAGGTGCATTAGGTTGAGGGGTAACTAATTGTGGTTCCGGTCAAGGTGAAGATACCCCGAACAAACCCCTCAAAGGATTGTTCTCCATAGTGAC
>NC_057800.1:447483033-447541482 GCF_018294505.1 Triticum aestivum | reverse complement strand
CGCCGCCACCCGCGCCGCCGCCGCCCCGCCACCCGTTTGCCGGAGCCGCCGCCGCCGTTCACCGGAGTAGTTGGAGGTAGACCTCGCCGCCGCCGTTTTTTTCAAAAACCGTTCGGTTTTCCGTCGGTTTCGTTCGGTTTTTAGTTAATTTGTTTTTAAATAGATCGGTTTTTCCGGTTTATTTAATTAGCGAGCGTTCGCTCGTTCTTTCGTTTTAACAAACGTGTTCTTCGATTAGATCCAGTTAACGAACGTTCGTTCGTTAATCTTTTCGTCGTTTTCTTTTTCTCGGATTAAATCCGTGATTTTTCTGATCGCGATTCCTAATCCGTTTTTTGTTCTAGTATAACTTTTCGCTCGTTTATCGGAATCAGGTGATTCAAGCGCCAGGAGTTTCGTCTCGAAACCCTTTTTCCGTTTAACCAACTCAAACAAGTTTTTGCCACTGTAAAAATTGCCCTAGATCCAGAATAGTAAACGAAGCTTGTTTCTTTTGCCGTTTGTCTGTCGTTGCTTCATTCGATTTGATTCTCTTTGCCAACCGAAGTTCTTAAGTTGACCTTTCTGGTTAGATCTCTTATTTGAGTTTTATCTGTGCATTAGTTGAGTACTTATTGTTTGCTTGTTTGTTTGCGATAGAGTACCCGGAGTGCGCCACTTGCTACTTCGAATCGCTAGGTTTTGCGGATCATCAGCAAGGCAAGTAACACTTTGATCATACTTCCAACTACCCAGTTTTTATTGCATTAGATCAATTCCTCACACATTGCATGATTAGAATCTAATTAAATTGTGGGTTTGGGAAGTAGTTGAGGTAGTACATGTTACCCGTTTTATTATCAAACCTTTGGGAGTTACTTCTACATTTGCTTATTATGCCATGCTATGCTAGTAGCCGTGGATTGGGTGAGTGTATCCATGACAGATGTGAGATTTTTAAATTAATGGTTTATCTAAGATGGCAACTCAAATACACATATGGGTGGATTGAGGCACCTAGGTATTCAAGAAATTCAACGAAGGAGATCGAGTCTTGTGGGGAAAAGTGCGCAAACCTCTGCAGAGTGTATAAACTAATCATGGTTAGCCGTGTCCCCGGTTATGGACATCTTGAGTATCTAGTACCTGGATTATCATGTGAATCTCATCATGTTACTCTAAAATAAATTTTGTTGGGTTTGTTTAAAGATGTTGTTTAATTGGGATTGAGAATGCTGTCAACCATTCTCAATGTTTAACAACTACAATGATTGTTAAATAAAATTTATTCCTTTGTAGTAGGGAAAATTTGGCTCTACGCAAAACTGTAACCATAGAGCTTTCCACCAGCCAAATATGCATGTAGTATAGTCTTATTCTTTCGTACTCTCTATGTGTTACTTTGCCAGCATATTCCATGTGCTGACCCATTTCGGGCTGCAACATTAATGTTGCAGACTATTCAGACGATGATTAAGGTGCTTTTAGGTCATGGTTCTATACTCAGTGATGCCGTTGGAGTTGATGGACTCACTTATCTTCCAAGCCTTCCGTTGTTATCGTTATTAGATGGCCTTAAGCCATATTTATTGTAATAAGTTCTCTTTTGAGACACTCGATGTAATAAGTGTGTGATTGCTACTCTGTTATAAATCCTTCAAGTACTGTGTGGTATCAGCATTACTGATCCAGGGATGACACCTGAGCACGGAGATTGGACCTTTTGAGGTCTAGTCGCTACAAAGATCAATCTAGTAGGCCAAACCAAACTGATAATTCGAAAAGACTTGCAAAGATACCAAATCATGCATATAAAAATTCAGAGAAGAATCAAATATTGTTCATAGATAATCTTAATCATAAATCCACAATTCATCGGATCTCGACAAACACACCGCAAAAAGGAATACATCGAATAGATCTCTAAGAAGATCGAGGAGAACTTTGTATCGAAATAGAAGAAGCCATCTAGCTAATAACTATGGATCCTAAGAGAGAGAAGAAGCCATCTAGCTAATAACTATGGACCCGAAGGTCTATGGTAAACTACTCACAAATCATCGGAGAGGCTATGGTGTTGATGTAGAAGCCCTCCGTGATCGAATCCCCCTCTAGCGGAGCGCCAGAAAAGGCCCCAAGATGGGATCTCACGGGTACAGAAGGTCGCGGCGGTGGAAAAGGTGTTGTGTGGCTCCCCCGATGGTTTTAGGGTATAAGAGTATATATATCGAAAGAAGTAGATCGGTGGAGCTGCGAGGGGCCCACAATGGTGGGGGCGCGCCTGGCCCCCCTGGGCGCGTCCTCCTGCCTCGTGGCTTCCTTGCTGCTTCCTTGACGTCCACTCCAAGTCTCCTGGATTGCGTTTGTTCCAAAAACGATCCTCACGAAGGTTTCATTCAGTTTTGATTCTGTTTGATATTCCTTTTCTGCGAAATGCTGAAATAGGAAAAAAAACAGGAATTTGCACTGGGCCTTCGGTTAATAGGTTAGTCCCAAAAATAATATAAAAGTGCATAGTAAAGTCCATTAAACATCCAAAACAGATAATATAATAGCATGGAACAATCAAAAATTATAGATATATTGGAGATGTATCAATGAGTTTCGTCAGCACGAAGGTGTGGTGACGGTGATGGTGAAGTGATTCTCGCAGGACTTTGCCTAAGCTCTATGAAAATACGACCGGGGGTGTAAACGGTGGAGGGGGGCACCGCACACGGCTAAACAATTGTCTTGGGTGTCCTAGCCCCTCCCCCCCACATATATATATGGGGGGAGGGGGAGGGAAGAACCTAGGAGGCGCCCCAAGTAGGACCGAATCCTACTTGGGCTCCTCCCTAGCCGCCCCCTGCCATATATGTCAGAGGGGGAAGGAAAGAGAGGGGGGAGGGAAGGAAGGGGGAATCCTATTTCTCTCTTTCCTTTCCCTTCCCCTCTTTCCTTCTCCTCCTTGGCCGGCCCATATGGGGGGCGCACCAGCCCCTTGTGGTTGGTGTGTTTCCCCTCTTGGCCCATAAGGCCCATATCTTTTACCGGGGGTGCCAGGAACCCCTTCCGGTGACCCGATGAGTACCCAGTACCCCTCGAAACACTTCAGGTGTCCAATTACTATCGTCCTATATATCAATCATTACCTCTCGACCATTTCGAGACTCCTCGTCATGTCCGTGATCTCATCCAGGACTCCGAACAACATTCGGTCACCAAATCACATAACTCATATAATATTATATCGTCATCGAATGTTAAGCGTGCGGACCCTACGAGTTCGAGAACTATGTAGACATGATTGAGACACCTCTCTGGTCAATAACCAATAGCGGAACCTGGATGCCCATATTGGCTCCTACATATTCAATGAAGATCTTTATCGGTCGAACCATTATGACAACATACGTAATTCCCTTTGTCTATCGGTATGTTACTTGCTCGAGATTCGATCGCCAATATCTTCGAAGATACCTATAGAGCATCTTTATAATCACCCAGTTATGTTGTGATGTTTCATAGCACACAAGGCATTGCTCTGGTATCCGGGAGTTGCATAATCTCATAGTCGAAGGAATATGTATTTGACATGAAGAAAGCAATAGCAATAAAACTGAGCGATCATTATGCTAAGCTAATGGATGTGTCTTGTCCATCACATCATTATCCTAATGATGTGATCCCGTTATCAAATGATAACTCATGTCCATGGTTAGAAAACCTTAATCATCTTTGATCAATGAGCTAGTCTAGTAGAGGCTCACTAGGGGCCCGGTGTTTGTTTATGTATTCACACATGTATTAAGGTTTCCGATCAATACAATTCTAGCATGAATAATAAACATTCATCATGAATAAGGAAATATAAGATAACAACTTTATTATTTCCTCTAGGGCATATTTCCTTCAGTCTCCCACTTGCACTAGAGTCAATAATCTAGATTACATTGTAATGAATATAACACCCATGGAGTCTTGGTGTTCATCATGTTTTGCTTGTGGAAGAGGCTTAGTCAACGGATCTGCTACATTCAGATCCGTATGTATCTTGCAAATTTCTATGTCTCCCTCCTTGACTTGATCACGAATGGAGTTGAAGCATCTCTTGACATGTTTGGTTCTTTTGTGAAATCTGGATTCCTTCGCCAAGGCAATTGCTCCAGTATTGTCACAAAAGATTTTCATTAGACCCGATGCACTAGGTATTACACCTACATCAGATATGAACTCCTTCATCCATACTCCTTCATTTGCTGCTTCCAAAGCAGCTATGTATTCTGCTTCACACGTAGATCCCGCCATGACACTCTACTTGGGACTGCACCAACTAACAGCTCCACCATTCAATATAAATATGTATCCGGTTTGTGACTTAGAGTCATCTGGATCAGTGTCAAAGCTAGCATCGACATAACCATTTATGACAAGCTCTTTGTCACCTCCATAAATGAGAAACATATCCTTGGTCCTTTTCAGGTACTTCAGGATGTTCTTGACTGCTGTCCAGTGATCCACTCCTAGATTACTTAAGTACCTCCCTGCCAGACTTATGGCAAGGCACACATCAGGTATGGTACACAACATAACACACATGATAGAGCCTATGGCTGAGGCATAGGAAATGACTTTCATTTTCTCTCTATCTTCTGTAGTGGTCGGGCTTTGAGTTTGACTCAACTTCACACCTTGTAACACAGGCAAGAACCCTTTCTTTGACTGATCAATTTTGAACTTCTTCAAAAATTTATCAAGGTATGTGCTTTGTGAAAGTCCTATTAAGCGTCTTGATCTATCTCTATAGATCTTGATGCCCAATATATAAGAACCTTCCCCGAGGTCTTTCATTGAAAACTTTTATTCAAGTATCCTTTAATTCTATCCAGAAATCCTATATCATTTCCAATCAACAATATGTCATCTACATATAATATCAGAAATGCTACAGAGCTCCCACTCACTTTCTTGTAAATGTAAGCTTCACTGAAAGTCTGTATAAAACCATATGCTTTGATCACCTATCAAAGCCTATATTCCAACTCCGAGATGCTTGCATCAGTCCATAGATGGATCATTGGAGCTTGCACACTATGTTAGCACCTTTAGGATTGACAAAACCTTCTGGTTGCATCATATACAACTCCTCTTTAAGAAGTCCATTAAGGAATGCATTTTTGACGTCCATTTGCCAAATTTCATAATCATAAAATGCGGCAATTGCTAACATGATTCAGATCGACTTAAGCATCGCTACAGGTGAGAAGGTCTCTAATACGTCTCCGTCGTATCTATAATTTTTGATTGTTCCATGCACATATTATTCAACTTTCATATACTTTTTGGCAACTTTTTATATTATTTTGGGACTAACATATTGATCCAGTGCCCAGTGCCAGTTCCTATCTGTTGCATGTTTTTGGTTTCGCAGAATATCCATATCAAACACAGTCCAAATGGGATAAAAATGGATGGAGCTTATTTTTTGGAAAATATGGAAAATTCGGAAGGAAAATCAACGCGAACCAGTGCCCGAGGTGGTCACGAGGCAGGGGGCGCCCCCCTTAGGGCGCGCCCCTACCCTCGTGAGCCCACCGTAAGGTGGTTGATGCTCTTCTTTTGCCGCAAGAAAGCTAATATTCAGAAAAAATCACAGCAAAGGTTTCAGGCCAATTGGAGTTACGGATCTCCATATATATACGAAACGGTGAAACAGAGCCAGAACAGAACGCAGAACCAGAGAGATAGATCCAATCTCGGAGGGGCTCTCGCCCCTCCCATGCCACGGAGGCCAAGGACCAGAGGGGAAACCCTTCTCCCATCTAGGGAGGAGGTCAAGGAAGAAGAGGAAGAAGGGGGCCCCTCCCCCCCTCTCCTCTGGTGGCGCCGGAACGCCGCCGTGGCCATCATCATCATCACCACGATCTTGACCAACACCTCCGCCATCTTCAGCAACATCTCCATCACCTTCCTCCCTCTATCTACAGCGGTCCACTCTCCCGCAACCCGTTGTACCCTCTACTTGAACATGGTGCTTTATGCTTCATATTATTATCCAATGATGTGTTGCCATCCTATGTTGTCCGAGTAGATTTTCGTTGTCCTATCAGTGGTTGATGAATTGCTATGATTGATTTAATTTGCTTGTGGTTATGTTGCTGTCCTTTGGTGCCCATCATATGAGCGCGCGCGTGGATCACACCATAGGGTTAGTTGTATGTTGATAGGACTATGTATTGGAGGGTAAGAGTGACAGAAGCTTCAACCTAGCATAGAAATTGATGCATACGGGATTGAAGGGGGACCAATATATCTTAATGCTATGGTTGGGTTTTACCTTAATGAACATTAGTAGTTGCGGATGCTTCCTAATAGTTCCAATCATAAGTGCATAGAATTCCAAGTAAGGGATGACATGCTAGCAGTGGCCTCTCCCACATAATACTTGCTATCGGTCTAGTAAAGTAGTCAATTGCTTAGGGACAATTTCACAACTCCTACCACCACTTTTCCACACTCGCTATATTTACTTTATTTGCTTCTTTACCTTAACAGCCCCTAGTTTTATTTTCGTGCTCTTTACTTTCTTGCAAGCCTTTCCGAAAACACCTACAAAGTACTTCTAGTTTCATACTTGTTCTAGGTAAAGCGAACATCAAGCGTGCGTAGAGTTGTATCGGTGGTCGATAGAACTTGACAGAATATTTGTTCTACCTTTAGCTCCTCGTTGGGTTCGACACTCTTACTTATCGAAAACTGTTGCGATCCCCTATACTTGTGGGTTATCAAGACCTTTTTCTGGCGCCGTTGCCGGGGAGCAATAGCGTGGGGTGAATATTCTCGTGTGTACTTGTTTGCTTTATCACTAAGTAATTTTTATTTGCTGTTCTTAGTTGTTTTCTATCTTTAGTTATGGGTAGGAAACACAAAATACCAAAAAAATAGTTGTACCTACTGAACTAATGGTTGAAGAACCACTCAAAATCTATCACACTGCTGAAACTTTTTACTTGGATCATCTTCAATCCCTTTGTGCTCGTGCCGAAACCCCAACTAGCTTAGTTGAGGGCAAATCTTTAGATGAGCATGCTTGTTATGTGCGACACCGTATATCTGAAAAAGGGAAATTATTATGGAGTCAAATTCAACGTTTGCAATGATATGCTTGGAATTTATGTGAATTATTTGATTTTACTTGTTGTTCTGAAAACCCTAAGAAACACCTTCCCTACCAATGTGAGTTTATTGATAATGGAATCTTATCTTATTATGCTAAAGGTGTTTATAGTTACTATGATATTCAACAAACTGAAGAATTTGTTGCTTTTGAGGGTGCTTATGAAATTGCTTCTTTGATTGAAAAGTATGATGCTACTTTTCACAAATCTGAAAATTTTGCTATACTTAAATATTGCTATGATAATTATGCTTCTAATACCTATGTTAAACAATATATTGAGGAATACTCCGCTGTCCAAGAAGAGACTAATATTTTGCAGGAGTCTATGGAAGAAGAAATTGATGAAACTGTGAGCTCATTGGATTAAAAAGATGATGAGGAGAGCGAAGAACAAAAGGAGGAAGAGCGGATTGATCACCCATGCCCACCTTCTAATGAGAGTAACTCTTCAACTCATACATTGTTTAATTCCCCTTCGTGCTTACCGAAGGATGATTGCTATGATGACTGTTATGATTCCGTTGATTCTTTTGAAATATCCCTTTTTGATGATGCTTGCTATGCTTATGGCCAAGATGCCAATATGAATTATGCTTATGGAGATGAACTTGCTATAGTTCCTTATGTTAAACATGAAATTGTTGCTATTGCACCCACGCATGATAGTCCTATTATCTTTTTGAATTATCCCGATTATACTATATCAGAGAAGTTTGCACTTATTAAGGATTATATTGATGGGTTGCCTTTTACCATTGCACATGATGATTTCGATAAATATAATATGCATGTGCTTGCTGCTCCTACTTGCAATTATTATGAGAGAGGAACTATATCTCCACCTCTCTATGTTTCCAACATGATAAAATTGCAAGAAACTGTTTATACTATGCATTGGCCTTTACTAGGTGTGCATGAATTGTTCTTTTATGACATGCCGATGCATAGGAAGAGAGTTAGACTTCGTCATTGCTTGATATATGTTGCTTTGTGCTCTCTACTAAATTACAAATCATTGTTAATTAAAATTGGCTTTGATATACCTTGGGATCCGGGCGGATTCACTACTTGAGCACTATATGCCTAGCTTAATGGCTTTAAAGAAAGCGCTGCCAGGGAGACAACCCGGAAGTTTTAGAGAGTCATTTATTTCTGTTGAGTGCTTTCATATAGTTTAAAAACAACAAAAATAAAGAGGACAACCCAAAACTGTTCAAAAAGGAAAGTGAAAGTGCGAAAGACAAGCACTGTTGAAGTGGGAGAGCTCCTTGAACTTTGTTCATGCTCACGGCAACTTTGTGAATCTTGATTACAGAAACTTTTCAACAAAAATAATTATCCCCTTGTACAATTCCATTGTATTATAAAAATAATGTGCCAAGGTTTGCCTTTAGGATGTTTACATTTGCTTGATGGTTTGTACAGTGCAGGACAGAAACTTTGGCTGTACTGCACGATTTTACATTTTTAGCTGGAATGTCAAATGGTTCTGATTCTTTTTGAAATGTCTTCCTATATAAATTTTTTATTTTTCCTAATTTTGGTAGAATTTTTTAAGTATCATAAGTATGGTGAATGTTCAGATTGCTACAGACTGTTCTGTTTTAGGCAGATTCTGTTTTTGATGCATAGTTTGCTTGTTTTGATGAAACTATCAATTTATATCAGTGGATTAAGACATGAAAAAGTTATAGTACAATAGACACAATGCAAAAACAAAATATTAATTGGTTTGCAATAGTACTTAGAGTAGTGATTTGCTTTATTATACTAACGGATATTACCGAGTTTTCTGTTGAAGTTTTGTGTGGATGAAGTGTTCGATGATTGAGAAGGTTTCGATGTGAGAAGAAGGAAGAGAGGCAAGAGCTCAAGCTTGGGGATGCCAGAGGCACCCCAAGTAAATATTCAAGGAGACTCAAGCGTCTAAGCTTGGGGATGCTGGGAAGGCATCCCCTCTTTCTTCAACAAGTATCGGTATGTTTTTGGATTCGTTTCGTTCATGCGATATATGCAATCTTGGAGCGTCTTTTGCATTTAGTTTTCATTTTTCTTTTATGCACCATGCTGGTATGAGATAGTACTTGGTTGATTTATAGAATGCTCTTTGCACTTCACTTATATCTTTTGAGTATGGCCTTATAGAATGCTTCATGTGCCTCGCTTATATCATTTGAAGTTTGGATTACCTGTTTCTCTTTACATAGAAAACCGCCATTTGTAGAATGCTCTTTTGCTTCACTTATATTTGTTAGAGAACGGGCATATCTTTTGTAGAAAGAATTAAACTCTCGTGCTTCACTTATATCTATTTAGAGAGATGACAGGAACTGGTCATTCACATGGTTAGTCATAAAATCCTACATAAACTTGTAGATCGCTGAATATGATATGTTTGATTCCTTGCAATAGTTTTGCGATATAAAGGTGGTGATATTAGAGTCATGATAGTTGAGTAATTGTGAAATTGAGAAATACTTGTGTTGAGGTTTGCAAGTCCCGTAGCATGCACGTATGGTGAGCCGTTATGTAACGAAGTCGGAGCATGAGGTGTTTATTGATTGCCTTCCTTATGAGTGGCGGTCGGGGACGAGCGATGGTCTTTTCATACCAATCTATCCCCCTAGGAGCATGCGCGTAGTACTTTGTTTCGATGACTAATAGATTTTTGCAATAAGTATGTGAGTTCTTTATGACTAATGTTGAGTCCATGGATTATACGCACTCTCACCCTTCCATCATTGCTAGCCTCTCTAGTACCGCGCAACTTTCACTAGTACCATAAACCCACCATATACCTTCCTCAAAACAGCCACCATACCTACCTATCATGGCATTTCCATAGCCATTCCGAGATATATTGCCATGCAACTTTCATCATCACCATATACATGACTTGAGCATTTATTGTCATATTGCTTTGCATGATCGTAAGATAGCTAGCATGATGTTTTCATGGCTTGTCCGTTTTTTATGTCATTGCTATGCTAGATCATTGCACATCCCTGTACACTGCCGGAGGCATTCATATAGAGTCATATCTTTGTTCTAGATATCAAGTTGTAATATTGAGTTGTAAGTAAATAAAAGTGTGATGATAATCATTATTAGGACATTGCCCCAGTGAGGAAAGGATGATGGAGACTATGATTCCCGCACAAGTCGGGATGAGACTCCGGACGAAAAAAATATAATAAAAAAAGAGAAAGGCCAAAAAAGAGGGAAGGCCCAGAAAACAAAAAAAATGAGAGAAAAAGAGAGAAGGGGCAATGTTACTATCCTTTTACCACACTTGTGCTTCAAAGTAGCACCATGTTCTTCATATAGAGGGTCTCTTGAGTTATCACTTTCATATACTAGTGGGAATTTTCATTATAGAACTTGGCTTGTATATTCCGATGATGGGCTTCCTCAAATGCCCGAGGTCTTCATGAGCAAGCAAGTTGGATGCACACCCACTTAGTTTTAGTTGGAGCTTTCATACACTTATAGCTCTAGTGCATCCGTTGCATGGCAATCCCTACTCACTCACATTGATATCTATTGATGGGCATCTCCATAGCCCATTGATACACCTAGTTTATGTGAGACTATCTTCTCCTTTTTGTCTCCTCCACCATCATATTCTATTCCACCTAGAGTGCTATGTCCATGGCTCACGCTCATGTATTGCGTGAAAGTTGAAAAGGTTTGAGAACGTCAAAAGCATGAAACAATTGCTTGGCTTGTCATCGGGGTTGTGCATGATTTGAATATTTTGTGTGGTGAAGATGGAGCATAGCCAGACTATATGATTTTGTAGGGATAACTTTCTTTGGTCATGTTATTTTGAAAATACATGATTGCTTTATTAGTATGCTTGAAGTATTATTGTCTTTATGTCAAAAGATAGACTATTGCTTTGAATCACTCGTGTCTTAATATTCATGCCATGATTAGACATATGATCAAGATTATGCTTGGTAGCATTCCACATCAAAAATTATCTTTTTTATCATTTACCTACTCGAGGACGAGCAGGAATTAAGCTTGGGGATGCTGATACATCTCCGTTGTATCTATAATTTTTGATTGTTCCATGCCAATATTATTCAACTTTCATATACTTTTTGGCAACTTTTTATATTATTTTTGGGACTAACATATTAATCCAGTGCCCAGTGCCAGTTCCTGTCTGTTGCATGTTTTTGGTTTCGTAGAATATCCATATCAAATGGAGTCCAAACGGGATAAAAACGGACGGAGCTTATTTTTGGAAAATATGGAAAATTCGGAAGGAAAATCAACGCGAACCAGTGCCTGAGGTGGTCACGAGGCAGGGGGCGCCCCCCCAATAGGGCGCACCCCCTACCCTCGTGAGCCCACCGTAAGGAGGTTGACGCTCTTCTTTTGCCGCAAGAAAGCTAATATTCGGAAAAAAATCACGGCGAAGGTTTCAGGCCAATTGGAGTTACGGATCTCCGTATATATACGAAACGGTGAAACAGAGCCAGAACAGAATGCAGAACCAGAGAGAAACAGAGAGATAGATTCGATCTCGAAGGGGCTCTCGCCCCTCCCATGCCATGGAGGCCAAGGACTAGAGGGTAAACCCTTCTCCCATCTAGGGAGGAGGTCAAGGAAGAAGAGGAAGAAGGGGCCCCTCTCCCCCTCTCCTTCGGTGGCGCCGGAACACCGCCGTGGCCATCATCATCATCACCACGATCTTCACCAACACCTCTGCCATCTTCACCAACATCTCCATCACCTTCCTCCCTCTATCTATAGCGGTCCACTCTCCTACAACCCGTTGTACCCTCTACTTGAACATGGTGCTTTATGCTTCATATTATTATCCAATGCTGTGTTGCCATCCTATGATGTCTGAGTAGATTTTCGTTGTCCTATCGGTGGTTGATGAATTGCTATGATTGATTTAATTTGCTTGTGGTTATGTTGCTGTCCTTTGGTGCCCATCATATGAGCGCGCGCGTGGATCACACCATAGGTTAGTTGTATGTTGATAAGACTATGTATTGGAGGGCAAGGGTGACAGAAGCTTCAACCTAGCATAGAAATTGATGCATACGGGATTGAAGGGGGACCAATATATCTTAATGCTATGGTTGGGTTTTACCTTAATGAACATTAGTAGTTGCAGATGCTTGCTAATAGTTCCAATCATAAGTGCATAGAATTCCAAGTAAGGGATGACATGCTAGCAGTGGCCTCTCCCACATAATACTTGCTATCGGTCTAGTAAAGTAGTCAATTGCTTAGGGACAATTTCGCAACTCCTACCACTACTTTTCCACACTCTCTATATTTACTTTAGTTGCTTCTTTACCTTAACAGCCCCTAGTTTTATTTTCGTGCTCTTTACTTTCTTCCAAGCCTTTCCGAAAACACCTACAAAATACTTCTAGTTTCATACTTGTTCTAGGTAAAGCGAACGTCAAGCGTGCGTAGAGTTTTATCGGTGGTCGATAGAACTTGAGGGAATATTTGTTCTACCTTTAGCTCCTTGTTGGGTTCGACACTCTTACTTATAGAAAACTGTTGCGATCCCCTATACTTGTGGGTTATCAGTCTCATTGTAGTCAACCCCTTGAACTTGTCAAAAACCTTTTGTGACAAGTCGAGCTTTGTAGACGGTGACATTACTATCAGCATCAGTCTTCTTCTTGAAGATCCATTTATTATTAATGGCTTGCCGATCATCGGGCAAGTCCACCAAAGTCCATATTTTGTTCTCATACGTGGATCCTATCTCAGATTTCATGGCCTCAAGCCATTTATCGGAACCTGGGCTCATCGTAGCTTCTTCATAGTTCATAGGTTCGCCACGATCTAGTTACATGACTTCCAGTACAGGATTACCATACCACTCTGGTGCGAATCATGCTCTAGTTGACCGACGAGGTTCGGTAGCAACTTGATCTGAAGTTTCATGATCATTATCATTTGCTTCATCTCTAGTTGGTGTAGGCATCACTGGAATGGTTTTCTGTGATGTGCTACTTTCCAATTCGAGAGAAGGTACAATTACCTCATCAAGCTCTACTTTCCTCCCACTCACTTCTTTTGAGAGAAATTCTTCTCTAGAAATGTTCCATTCTTGGCAACAAAGATCTTGCCTTCGGATCTGTGGTAGAAGGTGTACCCAATTGTTTCCTTAGGGTATCCTATGAAGATGCATGTCGGTGTCAAAACCGGCGGATCTCGGGTAGGGGGTCCCGAACTATGCGTCTAGGCCGGATGGTAATAGGAGGCAGGGAACACTTTGTTTTACCCAGGTTCGGGCCCTCTCGATGGAGGTAATACCCTACTCCTGCTTGATTAATATTGATGATATGGGTAGTACAAGAGTAGATCTACCACGAGATCAAGGAGGCTAAACCCTAGAAGCTAGCATATGGTATGATTGTTGTGTATGGAGTTGATCGCCTACGGACTACAACCCTCCGGTTTATATAGACACCAGATAGGGTTAGGGTTACACAGAGTCGGTTACAATGGTAGGAGATCTTGAATATCCACATCGCCAAGCTTGCCTTCCACGCCAAGGAAAGTCCCATCCGGACACGGGACGAAGTCTTCAATCTTGTATCTTCATAGTCCAGGAGTCCGGGCGAAGGTATAGTCCGGCCACCCAAACACCCCCTAATCCAGGACTCCCTCAGTAGCCCCTGAACCAGGCTTCAATGACGACGAGTCCGGCGCGCAAATTGTCTTCGGCATTGCAAGGCGGGTTCCTCCTCCAAATCCTTCATAGAAGTTTTGTAAACACCAAGAGTAGTGTCCAGTTCTGCAAAATAAGTTTCCACATATTGCCATAGAGAGAACAATATTGACACAAATAAAATCTGCTGACGTATTCCGCAGTGCACTATCACACTACGGCCAAGTCCTTTACTCGAATCGTTATTACTTTTCCACCTTAGCATGTTCTGCGAGGCGGTTTCCTTGGCACATCTTGTCAAAGCAGAGATCGTGTGCCCTTTTTACGGGATTCTCATCAATACGGACGTGGGTAACCCAATCGTGCCCGTTAGCATGTTTTCTCGATTAAAGGCGAGTCCCAAACGGTTACGGGGAGGGCTCCTGGTATTCAACCTCTTATAAAGAGACCAAGGCCTTACTCCTTTTTCCAATCTCAAACGAGTTCGCCCATCGCCTCGAGTTCCAACACCCCAGGCTCCAGATTCCAGGCGCTTCGGACCTTCGACAATGTCCGGTTCCGACCTTCAAGGCCGATGGATGACGGAGGAGGACGTGCTAAAGTTGAGAGAGGCTAAGTTCTTGACCGCCGAAATTCCGCATAGGTTGCCTGCTCAAGGGCAGGCTATTCCTAGTCCCCAGCCCGATGAGAGCGTAGTGTTCATGTCTCACTTCCTTCGGGGGTTAGGCTTCCCGATGGATCCCTTTGTGAGGGGCCTGCTGTTTTACTACGGGCTGGAATTTCATGACTTAGCTCCGGAGTCCATCCTCCACATTTCCTTATTCATCGTTGTGTGCGAAGCGTTCCTCCGTGTTACTCCTCACTTCGGATTATGGCTCAAGACCTTTGGATTGGAGCCGAAGATGATCGAGGGGCGGCACGCAGAGTGCGCAGGCGCTGTCATAAGTAAGAATGCTGATGCTCCATGGCCCGAGGGCTCCTTTCAAGAAGAGCTCGGCTTGTGGCAACGAGAATGGTTCTATATCATCGCTCCCAGGAGGGCCAAGTGGGCGGCGCCTCCTGCCTTTCGCTTGGGTCCCCCATCACGGCTAGCGTCATGGGTCAACAAAGGATTAGATTGGGGTTTGCCTAAAGACGTGCCCCTGTTATAGGGCCGAATTAAGGATCTCTTGGAAGGAGACCTCAGTTTGGTCAAGGTGACGCAGGTCATGCTGATTCGCCTAATATTGCCCGGCAAACGTCGCCCCCTTCGCCTGTGGGAGTTTAATCCAAAGGGACCGCGAGCTCTCCAGAATTTTATGGGTGCAACGCCCGCGGAGATGTATAGAATGTTCTTCGGATCACAAGAGATGTGTCCGGATTAAACGAGGACGCGGGCGCGGGCCTAAGCTGCCATCGCTCGGATACTCAAGTAAGCAACCCTGTGCCCGGACCTTCTATCCATATAATTGTCATAAACTTGCCCCTAAAAGAGTCGTCCTTTTAAACAGGAGTGGATAGCGAAGGCGAAGCTGATCAGGTGTCCGGCTCCCCTTCCTGAAACCAGGCCGGATCTCGCGTTGGTCAGGATGCTGGAGATAATGCCTTTAGAGGGGGAGGACAAGGAAGCTATGGCCTCCTCGAAGGAGGCTGCTCCGAAGGGAGGAACCGACAATTCCTCTCCTAAGGGGAAGAAGAGAGCCGCCTCTGACGACCTGGAAACCATGGCCTCAAAACGGGGGAGAAAATCCTCGTCAGAGGGTCCAACGCCAGGGAGTTCCTTGGCCGGACTACGCCCTCAAGGGGATCAACCCTCCAGCGAGCCGTAAGTGGAGAAAATATTTTCCTTTTGAGGGATGAGAGAAATCCTTGACTTTATATCTGAGAAGATTAACCGAAATTTTACCTTGTAGATCAGACCTCAGCCCTTCGCAACAGAGCTCGTCTTCGGGGGATCTTCTTCCGGAGATGATGGAGAGCGGAATGCCTCCACCTGCCGTGCCGCCCAGCGAGGCGGGCGACCCTGAGGTGTCGTCACGGAGGGTTTCTCCGAATCCGGCAG
Organism: Triticum aestivum; assembly: GCF_018294505.1. Classification (NCBI taxonomy): domain Eukaryota; kingdom Viridiplantae; phylum Streptophyta; class Magnoliopsida; order Poales; family Poaceae; genus Triticum; species Triticum aestivum. Next base: position 447,525,639 of record NC_057800.1, on the reverse strand, counting down.
GGGCGGAAGATAGCTATGTGGCCCCCCGAGGCTCTCCGCGTCCGGCCTTCGAAAGAGGCCATAGGACAAGTCCAGCACCGTCTGGTGCTCGGCTGGAGGAACTAAAGATTCTGCTGGGGCGAGCTTCTATCTCAGAAGAGCACTGTGCATTGATGGGCACGGTGATTGAAAGGATTTCATCCGCAGAAAGCGGATTGCATGAGGCCGTCAAAAGTTTACTGACGGGTTTTGAGGTACATTAGATAATGTACACTTTTGTTAGTTGCGCATAAGTAAGATGCGCCCTGTGTAGATAGTAGCCCCTGAGACTCTGCGCGGTGTCAAAAAATGATGGCACGCAGAGGATCATAATCCCAGGTCTAAGATGTCGCCTTTGAATGTAGGTGGCGAGGTGTCTGGAATCAAGCCGAACTGATGATGTGGCCGAACTAAAGCGGCAACTGGACGTGGCAGATGCCGGCATCGCGCTTGTCAACAAGCGGCTTGATGAGGCTCAAGGTATTTAATTCTTCGGGCGGCATCAGGTAAGAGGAGCTTCATGCCAGTGTCTTACAATGTGTGTGCTTGACGCAGATGGTACGGCCGCCATGGAGAATCTCAGGGCAGAACTTGCCCGAGCTAAGGAGCAAGCTAGAAAAAGCGATGCGGCTGCCGAGAAGGCCCTGGAAGAGTTGAGAGCCGAATAGGCTGCTCACTGCAGAAGCAAAGAAGAGATGGCCGAGAAGTTAAAGAGCGCTACAGACCGTTGCAAACTTCTTGAGAAAGAAGACCGGGCGAGACAGACGGATTTAGAGAAGGCCGTTGCCGATGCCAAGGATGCTCGCTCTGCGATGAGAGCTGCGAAGGAGGAGCTGCGTCAGGCCGAACAGATTGCGGCTGGAAAGCCCTTTATGCTACGGAGGAAGTTTTGTGATCCGAAGTTTGCTCCGTTGGACCAGATGTGGAGTGTGGAGGACACCTATCTGGATTTGGCAGCAAGTGCTGCTGATGCGACCGAACACTTTCAAGATCTAAAAGATCACGAAGTAGAAAAGCTTTTCTGGTCACAGTTCCACAATCCAGAGTGTCCACTGGCAGTGGACGATCGCCTGGCTCAATGGGCCGAGCTGAATAGATTGTCCGGACTCGCCATGAAGTACGTCATGGGTCATCTGTGGCCTGGGAGATCGGAGCTGAAGAGTTATTTCAGCTTGGTGCAGCAATTCCTTGACGCGGTGCCGAGTATTAATGCAATGAAGAGGTCAGCATGCATAGAGGGCGCAAGGGTGGCTCTTGCCCGTGCTAAGACATACTAGGCAGAGATGGAGACCACCGTTGTTGCGTCCCGAGATTCGGACAAAAGCCGAGTACCTTCCGAGCACTATTTTCAGGAAGTCCTTGGGGGCGCTCATGTAATAGAGATGCAGTGCTCAAAAGATGCTATGTTATGATAGCATATGTAATTGAAAAGTAGTATTTTGATAAACTGTAGTGGCCTTTTTTATACTTGTGCCTTCAAGTATTGTGAACACCTTCTATGCGGCCGTTTTAAGATATATATATATATATATATATATATATATATATATATATATATATATATATACAGAATCTGAAAGATGGCAGTCGTTGGCTTCAGCCCCCACGCACATAGTGCGGGGGTGCTCGCAGAAGGCGCATTTTCACACTTAACCCAACGTCTTGGTCCTACAAAGGAGGTGATAGCGCAGCGGGCCAGGCAACCGGACTATAATGCTTTAACACTTTCACTTAGCCATAGGTGTTTTACAATGAGACTCTTTAGGTAGCTCCTTGGTGGCAACTGCGCTCGTCCGAATTCGGGGCGCGTGTGTGCCTGACCGGGAAGCGGCCCTTCGTTAAAGCGGAGGAATCCGATAGATTCGGATAGGTCATCGAGTGGCTGACCAGTCTCATGCTGCATCATGACAGTCAGTTTTTGGCTTTCTCTACTGAGGTGATCGCCCTGGCCGAACCGGGGGCACAATCGCAGTAGTTCTCCTGGTGCTACCTTAGCCGATAGAGCGGAACGTAAGGTAGCCGAACTCAGGAGCCGGGCAACCCAACATTTGACCAAAGACATGATTCGGAGCTGATGCATATAATGCCAAAACTGGCGACGCCGAACACTCCCTAAGGTGTTCGGTCTTTATGAGTGCGGGCGAAATGACACTCTTTATTAAAAAAGCCCCTAGTGTCCAGGTACGTGCAAAAATTCTGACGTGGCCACATGCCAAGACGCCAGCCTCCTCCTTGGTTATATCAGAAAGAAAAAAACCAGGGGATGTGTAGCAACAAGAGACAGTAAAAAAAGGTTTACGCAGGGTCTTAATCTAAAAAGAATCCTTTAGGACGGGTCCCTACTACACGTCTGCACCTGTGTCTCCGTTGTGCCGTATCCTGGACGGGCGCCGCACGACGTTCATCTGTAAAAGAGAGGAACTGAGTTGAAAATGGGTCGTGCCAAAAAAAGTTTAAAATAAACAAAGTATAAAGTAAGATATATTATTGTCTCTTATTGTATATGAGTGGAGCCCCTAGTGTGGGGGTATATGGCTTCTAGGCCTGCATCAATGATGATTTTGCATCGAACTCGTCTATCCGCGTTCGTGGTCTTGAATGACCTATTTTGAAGTTTATTGGCCGGTGAGGCCATTTTGCCGTGGGGCTGTTAAAGCGGCCACACAGTCCTCCGCTTGGGGAGGTGCACTTTAGTGCTTCCCCTTCAAAGAGATGATGCCTCGTGGACCGGGCATCTTGAGCGTAAGAGATGCATAATGCGATATTGCGTTAAAGCGAGCGAAAGCTTCGCGTCCCAGTAGTGATTGATAGCAACTTGAGAACGGGACGATATGGAAGGTCAGCTTTTCGCGGCGGAGGTTATCGGCAGAGCCGAATGTGACTGTGAGCCGGAGAAAACCCGTACAATGGGTGTCTGGACCAGGTATTACCCCTTGAAAGGAGGTTCTGCTGCGGTGGATTCTTGCTGGGTTTATCCCCATGTGCTAGATTGTATCCTGATATATCAGGTTTAGTCCACTGCCGCCGTCCATAAGGACATTTGAAAACTGGAGTCCGCCAATTATTGGATCGAGTATCAAGGCAGTCCAGCCTACATTCTTGATATTACTAGAATAATCTAGCTGATCGAAGATGATCGGTTTTGACAACCAGTGGCGGGACTCTTTGGGGATGGGCCGTGTGGTGCGTACCTTTACGAGCGCCACACGTTTTGTTATGTGAAGTGAGTTCACTGTTTTTACTTCTGGTGGGAAGTTCTTTTGTTTCCTGGTGCTCTGCTTTTGGGGTTCGTCCTCGTCTTCGCTTGGTGTGTCGAGCCCCTTGTGTTCGGCATTGAGTCTGCCGGATTGTTTGAAAACCCAACAGTCTCTATGGGTATGGTTAGCAGGCTTCCGGGGAGTACTGTGTATTTGACATATCCTGTCCAGGATTTTATTTAGGTTGGATGGATCGTCCCTGTTATCCTGGGGGCGATTTTTCCTGATTTTGTCGTGAGTCTTTGAATCCGGCATTGACTGCCGTGCTCTTAGGATTTTTGTCCTTAGTCCAGCGACGGTCCTTGTTGCGTCACAATTTTCCGTTTCCATCCCTAGTTTCGGATGTACTTGGGTTGCTGGGGCTGCACCTTGCCAACCAGCTGTCCTCCCCTGCACAAAAGCGGGTCATGAGGCTTGTTAGTGCGGCCATTGTTCTTGGCTTTTCTTGGCCGAGGTGTCTGGCGAGCCATTCGTCTCGGACATTATGCCTGAAAGCTGCTAAGGCTTCGGCGTCCGGACAATCGACTATCTGATTCTTTTTAGTGAGGAATCTATTCCAGAACTGCCGAGCTGATTCTCCGGGTTGTTGAGTTATGTGACTAAGATCGTCTGCATCCGGGGGACGGACATAGGTCCCTTGAAAGTTTGCTCGGAAAGCATCCTCGAGCTCTTCCCAGCTTCCAATTGTGTTTTCTGGAAGGCTTTTAAGCCAATGCCGGGCTGGCCCTTTAAGCTTAAGGGGTAGATATTTTATGGCATGGAGATCATCTCCTCTGGCCATGTGTATGTGGAGGATATAATCCTCGATCCAGACTCCAGGGTTTGTTGTTCCATCATATGCCTCTATGTTTACGGGTTTGAATCCCTTTGGGAATTCATAGTCCAGGACCTCATCGGTGAAACATAGGGGGTGTGCGGCGCCCCTGTATTTGGGTGTGCCGGATTCTGATGATGGCTTCGTAGCATTGCTTACGAGAGCTTGCTTTCTTGGCCCATAAATGGACCTGACTGGGCCATTATGCGAATCCTTAAGTGGGTCGCATGCCGATTTAGGTGTGGCGTCGCTTGTCGCTTTATGGGGTCGTCTATCAGACCGTGTGGCTTTTTCATTTTTTGAATGCGAGGGCTCTAGGGCCTCTTCGTCGAATTCAGGCAGTAGCTTTCTTTTCGGATAGCTTTTAGTGCGGCGACTGCCGCCGTACTTGTCTGTGGTATTGATTACTTTGCTCCATCTAATCCGGAGTGCTTCTTCCGCTGTTTTTAGCTTTCGCTTCTGCTTTTTTAGGCTACGTGCAGTTGCAACGAGTCTCTCGTGGAGATTCTTCTGCTCCATAGGTTTATTCAGCGTGAGGTTGTTTGGAATGCCATTTTCGCCGGAGGAGGGATGTTCGGTTTCTCTATCCATGTTTCCCTGTTCGGACGGTTGCTCTAAGGCCTGCTCGTTGTCTACCGACTCGTCCTGCTCTATGGCTGGGTTTTTGTCGAGGCAGGGCTTGGGTCTGCGTTTACGCCGACGCTTTGATTGCTTTTCGGGGGGTCAATCTCCCGTCCCATCCCCTTTTTCCTCGTTGTCGCTTCCTTTAGGGGCATCCACCATGTACACATTGTGGGATGAGGTGGCTGTCCAATGCCCTATGGGCGTTGGTTCATCGGTATCTCCTGCATCGTCATCCATGCTGTCGATGTCTCCGGAGTCGTAGTTGAGCACGTCGTTTAAATTGTCGACAGTGGCTACCAAGTGGGTGGTGGGTGGGCTTTGAATTTCTTCATCGTCCGTATCCCATCCTCGCTGACCGTAATCCGGCCAGGGCTCTCCTGATAAAGAGAGAGACTTTAGAGAATTCAGGATGTCGCTGAAGGGCGAGTGCTGAAAGATGTCCACGGCGGTGAACTCCATTATTGGCGCCCAATCTGGTTCGATTGGCAGGGACGCGAGGGGTCCGGAGTTCGGAGAGGAATCCGGCTCCTTGGGGTCACGGGCCATGCAGAGTGCGGGGCTAGTGTTTGGCTTGATCGCCTTTGAGATTACAGCCCCCGAGGTGACATCCAACCGCTCACCCTCGATTGGTGCAGCTGGCTCTGAATTAAGGGTCAGAGCCGGTGCGTTTGCGGCCTCCAGGGTACTGTTCGGCGACAGAGCTAGATCATGCCCCATGAGACAGTGCGGCGCGCTTGGCTGTGGCTCGAATCCGTCGAAGATCAAATCTCCGCGGATGTCTGCCGTGTAGTTTAGGCTTCCAAACCTGACTTGATGGCCAGGGGCATAGCTTTCGATCTGCTCCAGGTGGCCAAGTGAATTGGCCCGCAGTGCGAAGCCGCCGAAGACGAAGATCTGTCCGGGGAGAAAAATCTCACCCTGGACCGCATCGTCGTTGATGATTAAAGGAGCCATCGGGCCTAAAGGCGACGACACAGAGGAACTCTCAATGAAAGCACCAATGTCGGTGTCAAAACCGGCGGATCTTGGGTAGGGGGTCCCGAACTGTGCGTCTAGGCCGGATGGTAACAGGAGGCGGGGAACACTTTGTTTTACCCAGGTTCGGGCCCTCTTGATGGAGGTAATACCCTACTCCTGCTTGATTAATATTGATGATATGGGTAGTACAAGAGTAGATCTACCACGAGATCAAGGAGGCTAAACCCTAGAAGCTAGCCTATGGTATGATTGTTGTGTATGGAGTTGATCGCCTACGGACTACAACCCTCCAGTTTATATAGACACCGGATAGGGTTAGGGTTACACAGAGTCGGTTACAATGGTAGGAGATCTTGAATATCCGCATCGCCAAGCTTGCCTTCCACGCCAAGGAAAGTCCCATCTGGACACGGGACGAAGTCTTCAATCTTGTATCTTCATAGTCCAGGAGTCCGGCCGAAGGTATAGTCCGGCTACCCGAACACCCTCTAATCCAGGACTCCCTCGATGCACTTCTCCGATTTGGGTTCGAGTTTATCAGGCTGAAGCCTTTTGACATAAGGGTCGCAACCCCAAACTTTAAGAAACAACATCTTAGGTTTCTTGCCAAACCATAGTTCATATGGTGTCGTCTCAATGGATTTAGACGGTGCCCTATTTAATGTGAATGCAGTTGTCTCTAATGTATAACCCCAAAACGATAGTGGTAAATCGGTAAGAGACATCATAGATCGCACCATAGCTAGTAAAGTACAGTTACAACATTCGGACACACCATTACGCTGTGGTGTTCCAGGTGGCATGAGTTGTGAAACTATTCCATATTGTTTTAAATGAAGGCAAAACTCGTAACTCAAATATTCACCTCCACGATCAGATCGTAGAAACTTTATTTCCTTGTTACTATGATTCTCCACTTCACTCTGAAATTCTTTGAATTTTTCAAATGTCTCAAACTTATGTTTCATTAAGTAAATATACCCATATCTGCTCAAATCATCTGCGAAGGTCAGAAAATAACGATACCCGCCGCGTGCCTCAACACTCATCCGACCGCATACATCGGTATGTATTATTTCCGATAAGTCATTGGCTCGCTCCATTGTTCCGGAGAACGGAGTTTTAGTTATCTTGCCCACGAGGCATGGTTCGCAAGTATCAAATGATTCATAATCAAGTGTGAAAGGATCGATATGGTTGACTAGAGGGGGGTGAATAGGCAACTACCAATTTTTAACTTTTCTTTACCAAATTAAACTTTGCATCAAAGTAGGTTGTCTAGATGTGCAACTAGGTGAGCAACCTATATGATGCAATAACAACAAGCATACAAGCAAGCAAGAGAAGTAACACTAAAGAGCTTGCACAAGTAAAGGTAAGAGATAACCAAGAGTGGATCCGATGAAGACGAGGATGTGTTACCGAAGTTCCGTCCTTTTGAGGGGAAGTATGTCTCCTTTAGAGCGGTGTGGAGGCACAATGCTCCCCAAGAAGCCACTAGGGCCACCGTATTCTCCTCACGCCCCCACACAATGCGAAATGCCGTGATTCCACTATTGGTGCCCTTGAAGGCGACAACCGAACCTTTACAAACAAGGTTGGGGCAATCTCCACAACTTAATCGGAGGCTCCCAACAAAACCACGAAGCTTCACCACAATGGACTATGGCTCCATGGTGACCTCAACCGTCTAGGGTGCTCAAACACCCAAGAGTAACAAGATCCGCTAGGGATGAGTGGGGGAATCAAAAATCCCTTGGTGGAACCGTAGATCGGGGCCTTCTCAACCACTCCCGAGCAAATCAACAAGTTTGATTGGCTACAGAGATAGATCGGGCGAAAATGGAGCTTGGAGCATTTAATGGAGCTTGAGCATTAATGGAGCTTGAGGGGGAAGAGGTAAGTCAAAGGAGAAGAAGGGGAACCCCTTTATAGTGGGGGCAACAATCCAATCGTTGCCCCAGCAACCAGCCCCGCACAGGGCGGTAGTACTGCTAAAGGGAGCGGTACTACCGCTAAGCCAGCGGTACTGCCGCTCCAGCGAGCGGTACTACTGGGCAGAGAAGAGTAGCAGGGATATGGACCCAGCGCGGTACTACTGCGATGGTAAGGGCGGTACTACCGCTCCGAAACGGTACTACCGCCTCTACTATCGCAACTAGTGCCGCAAAACCCGACACGAGAAAAAGAGCCCTCGAGTCGAGGCGGTAGGAGCCAGACAGCCCAGCGGTAGTACAGCTGCGGGGTCATGGGCGGTACTACCGCTGCGGAGCGGTACTGCCGCTTGTGACCCTTCGGCGGTACTACCACTAGTAGTGCGGTACTACCGTGGGACACAGAAGAGAGAGAGAGAAGATCTCTCCATCAAGGCTGAGGACGAGGCGGTGGTGCCAGGCAAGCCAGCGGTAGTACTGCTGTGGAGTCACGGGCGGTACTACCGCTGCGGAGCGGTACTGCCGCTTGTGACTCCTCAACGGTACTACCGCTGGGTTGCGTGGTACTACTGCTGGAACCCAGACAGGACACAGAAGAGAGAAGAGATCTCTCGAAAGAAGTGGAAGAGCTCGGAGGATGAGAAGCTGACGTGTACATGTTGAATCCACCCATGCAATACCCTAGCGGACCCCCTCTTGATAGTACGGTGCCCTCTATGCAACTAGTCCACCAAAAGATAAACGAAAGAGCTACACCGTCTTGAATGACACTCCAAAGGGAAGAAAACGTCTCATGCCAAGGATGAATCTGTGAACTACTCAAAGCACATGATTAGTCCGCAAACATGTTGTCATCAATCACCAAAACTACCTCGAGAGAGATATGCCTCAACAATATCCCCCTTTTTGGTGGATTGATGACAACTAGGGATTTGCACAAGGAAAAGATATAAAAGTAGGAAAACTAAGAACTACAAAATATAGGCGGGCTCCCCCTGAATGTGTGCACCTAGTTAGAGGAGCATTAGGAAAGCAAGATACACACATCTGGATCAACACCCCCCCTATATTTTATAGTCCAACAATTCTAAGCACAAGATATATGAGAGAAGAGTATAAAACAGGACAAGCATGCAACTCATAATATACTACAATACTGAATAGACATAAGTAATAAGGTAGCGATAGGGAGCATATGTCTCACACCATATGTCTAGAACTTAGGTCTCACAAGCACCAAACCAAACCAAACAAAGACACCGAGAGAACACACAAGAAAACACAAGACGACACACTCAAAGCACGGCAACAACACAAATCCCTACACTCTCTCCCCCTTTGGCAGCGAGGCACCAAAAAGGGCAAAGAGTGACGCTACGACTCCAGGTGATGGCAAGCTAAGGATCTCGAACATCACATCTCAGCGTGATCGTCTACATCTTCGTCGTTGGTCGAAAACTGCTCGGTGTCGGAGTCGGTCCAAGGGCAATGCTGATGAATCCATTCCTCCTCTTCAGTGATCTGACCCTCAGAACCACTGGCAAATGTCGCTCCCATCTAACGCATGAGCTCCTTGTGGCGCACCCTGGCATGCTTCTCTGCCACATGAATCATGTACTGACCATGAGACTCCATGCAGAAAAGCTTCTTCATCTTGCGTTTAAGCTTCTGCGCCCATGAATGTTCTGCACTAGAGGGCCCAAAGTCCTCCTCATGATCATCAGTAGCAGCCCCACCCTCGGTCTCCATGGCAGCAGCAGCAGACGGACCCCTGGTTTGAGGCGCTGGGGTGACCCAATTGTTCTTCTTCCTTAGACGCTTGATCTCATGGGAAACCAAGTCTCCAGTTTCCAGCATCACTCTGGGATAGATCTGTGCCCAGGACCTCTCAATGAGCCTCATGATGAATGGACCATATATCGGGCACTTGCACTCAGACACGGCAGTGAGAAGTTCAGACCACATGACATGAGAAATATCCAGGCTCTCTCCAGTGTTTGCTTCCTTCTCATGCTGGCAGAAAAGAAGCATGTCCACGAGATAAGAGTGGACCATATCCAGATTCCCGATGCGAGGGAAGAGAGTCTCATGGAAGATACGATGAAGAATGTCCAAATACAGAGACAACTCATAGGTTTTCTTCTTAGTCACTGGGTGAACTTTCACAGTGCAGTAGGGACAAAGGGCTTGCTTGTGAGTGGACGTAGCATTGCGGTGAGGGCGGAAACCGACTGAAGTCTCAAGCCCACGATCCTCCACATCAAGTAACTCCATGAAGGCCTTCCACTTGATGGAAAGCAACTTGCCATTGGTCATCCAAGTCAGAGTCCTGTCGGCATCCGTTCCAAGATGAACGGTAGCAAAGAATTGAGCCACCAAATCTGCATCGAAATCCTTGTTGAACTACATGATCCTGAGAATGTTCAGCTGAGTGCACATCTGAAGGGCTTCTCCAAAGTACTCAGGGTCCTTCTCCATAGCATCAGTGTCAATGGAGCGAACATCAACAAAGATATGCTTCTTGGCCTTGATCACATCAAAATAGATGGCAAACTGAAATCGGTTCCAGAACGGGCGGTTGACCAAAGTGGGTTCTTGGTCCACCTCAAAGGGATTGTGGCGACGCCTTCCCCAAAACTCCTTGGCAGTCATCTCAGTCACAGTCTTCCCTTTTGGCTTGGTGGCGGATCTCTTCGACTGCTGAGGAGGTGGAGGAACACTTGCGGATGCACCTGCTGGTGGCGGTTGGGTGCTAGAGGAACCACCGGCTGGCTCAGAGGTGCGGTAGCATTTTGATGTTGCACGCCCGGGGTTGATACGGCGAGCTTGATGCTCAGGATGTTCATCACCTGGAGCCAAACACAAGAACACGCAAAACAACCAGAAAGAACGAGCATAAGCCAACAAACACAACAAAAAGGATCAAGGTAAGGCAGGAATATGATGGAATTTGGCAGGCAGCGGTAGTACCGTGACATGCCCGTGGTAGTACCGCTCCAAAGAGAGCGGTAGTACCGCTCAAGGTCAAGCGGTAGTACCGCTCAAACGAGAGCGATAGTACTGCTCGAGGCGGAGAAACAGCGGTTTCCTACTACTGTGGTCAGATCCGGCACTACCGGCCTACCAAATTCAAAAATATTCCTACCAAACTCTAATCCAGATAGTCTAGTTGCCTTCTCCAACCTACTCAAGCCTAGATTTAGCCAAAAATCCAGAGATGCAACCACCATTCCCCCTAAGAAGCAAGATCTGAAAACAAGACAAAGGGAGAGAAGGAACGGGGGCAATACCGGCATCCATGGCAAGAGAACGAGGTGGGGATCGACTCCACCGAAGGAAACAGAGAGGGATGCCTCGGAGACGAAGATCCGCCAGAGCCCTCCCACGGCGTGGCGAGGCTGGAGAAAGAGGAAGAGGAACGAGGGGGCAAAGTGAATGGGTATGGGGGAGAAGAAACCTCTCCCTGCCCCGATATAACCCCATGGTCCCGTCCCTCGGCGGTAGTACCGTGCTGGGGGCGGTAGTACCGCTTATAAGCGGTAGTACGGTGCGGCCCAGCAGCGGTAGTACCGCCCAGCATGCCACGACAACCAAACAACAAGGCCTAGCTGAAAAAAAGAAAACAAAAAGGCAAGAAGAGAGAGCACACCAGCAAACGGCCAAGACACACCTCTTCAAGAGAGGGCGGTGGCCGAGGCCACCTATGTTTGAGTCAAGAGGTACGGCGCCGCGAAGATTTTAACCTTGGGCCCATGTCCAAAACTCGTCTTTGAAACACAAGTACCATCAACAATGGCTAAAGTGAAAGACTTGATCAATTTATGCATAATGGGGGGAGGAAGAGTTCATTTAGAGAACAACACTCCCCCTATGTCCATGCCTACACCTAAACTAGACAACAAATTGACCATGGTGGGGTGTGCAAGGGTTCAAGCCACATTGCTCGAATCAATGATATTTAGCTCATGCCTTAACTCGCAAAATCTTTCTTCATACAAGGGCTTCGTGAAAATATCTCCAAGGTTGTCATGAGTGTTGACATAGTTGAGCTCGATCTCTCCTCACCTAATGTGATCCCGGATGAAGTGATACCGAATCTCAATATGCTTCGTCTTGAAGTGTTGCACCGGGTTGAGAGAGATCTTGATGGCACTTTCATTGTCACACCAAAGAGGCACTTTGTCACAAGTGACACCGTAATCCTTTAAAGTTTGCCTCATCCATAGGAGTTGTGCACAACAACTATCGGCTGCTACATACTCCGCCTCGGTGGACGAGAGAGACACACAACTTCGCTTTTTGGAAGACCAACTTACCACAGAGCAACCAAGGAATTGGCACCCTCCAGAAGTGGACTTCCTATCCACTTTGTCTCCCGCCCAATCAGAATCCGAGTACCCTACAAGCTTGAAGTTTGATCCTCTTGGGTACCATAAGCCAAAGTTTGGGGTATGAGCCAAATATCGGAAGATTCGTTTGACCGCCACATAGTGACTTTCCTTAGGTGCGGCTTGAAACTGTGCACAAATTCCCACACTCAACATGATATCTGGTCTAGATGCACAAAGGTAAAGCAAGGATCCAATCATGGAGCGATATACCTTTTGATCCACCACTTTACCATTGGGATCTATGTTAAGTTGGCACTTGGTGGGCATTGGAGTGGAAGTCGGCTTGACGTCACTTAGCTTGAATCTCTTGAGCATGTCTTGAGTGTATTTGGATTGGTTGATGAAGGTTCCTTCTCTTCTTTGCTTCACTTCAAACCCTAGAAAGAACTTCAACTCTCCCATGGAGGACATCTCGAACTTTGAGGTCATGAGAGCGGCAAATTCCTCATTGAAAGCTTTGTTAGGTGAACCAAAGATAATATCATCAACATATAATTGGCACACAAACAACTCCCCTTTGACCTTCTTAGTAAAACTAGTGGGGTCGATTAGCCCAACTTCAAAACCACGATCTTGTAACAACTTGGTAAGGTGGTCATACCACGCATGTGGGGCTTGTTTAAGGCCATAGAGTGCCTTATCGAGTTGATACACATGATCGGGAAAGTAGGGATCCTCGAACCCGGGGGGTTGCTTGTCGTAAACCAATTCATTAATAGGACCATTAAGAAAAGCACTCTTCACATCCATTTGTTGTAACTTAAAGTTATGATGAGAAGCATATGCAATCAACATGCGAATGGATTCAAGACGAGCAACGGGAGCAAAGGTTTCACCATAGTCGATAACCTTGACTTGGGAGTAGCCTTGTGCTACTAAACGAGCCTTGTTGCGAATGATAATCCCATGGGAATCTTGCTTGTTCTTAAATATCCACTTGGTTCCAATGACATTGTGGTTCCCTGTCGGTCTTGGCACCAATCTCCACACTTTGTTGCGCTCGAAGTTGTTGAGTTCTTCATGCATGGCATTGAGCCAATCCGGATCTTCTAGCGCCTCATAAACCTTGTGGGGTTCGACACAAGAGATAAACGCGTGATGCTCACAATAGTTTGCTAATTGTCTACGAGTACTTACCCCCTTTCGTAAGCTTCCAAGCATATTTTTCATAAGATGATCCTTGGTGGAGAGCTTGGAAGCAACCTTGGCGGCACGACGCTCTAATTCCTCCTCGGGGTGAGACGAGGAGTGGTCACTTGATCATCTTGAGCGTCGTCTTGGGCTTGTTCTTGTTCTTGAACTTGCTCGGAGGAGAGAACTTGACCTTGGGCTTCACTTGATGTGTCAACACCTTCTTGAGCGTGATCTTGACCTTGGTCATGTTCTTGAGGATGAGGGCCTTCATGTTGTTCTTCGGAAGCGTGTGGGCCTTGGGTTGGTGATGGCTCCACTTGAGTGGAGCTTTGTCCTTCTCCTTCGGCCACAAGGGGTTCCTCAATGGGTAGGATAAAGCCAACACCCATTCTTCTTATGGCTTGGGGAGGAATTTCATCACCTACATCACAAGTGCCACTTTGCTCCACTTGGGAGCCATTATTCTCATCAAACTCCACGTTACACGTCTCCTCAATAAGTCCCGTGGATTTATTGAGGACACGGTAAGCATGAGAGTTTGTAGCATAACCAACAAATATGCCCTCATAAGCTCTAGCCTCAAATTTAGACAACCGAACACCTTTCTTGAGAATGAAACACTTACACCCGAATACTCGGAAGTATTTGAGGTTGGCCTTGTTACCGGTGAGTATCTCATATGGAGTCTTGTTCAAGCCCTTGCAGAGGTAGAGCCGATTGGATGCATGACACGCGGTGTTGATGGCTTCGTCCCAAAAGTTGTACGGAGACTTGAACTCCGCCATCATGGTCCTTGCCGCATCCATCAACGTCCGGTTCTTCCTCTCCGCAACACTGTTTTGTTGAGGGGTGTAAGGTGCGGAATATTGATGCTTGATCCCCTCATCACTAAGAAACTCATCCAAGGTGTAGTTCTTGAACTCGGTGCCATTGTCACTTCTTATTGTCAAGATCTTTGCATTGTGTTGACGTTGTGCTTCATTTGCAAAGTCAATGACAGTTTGTTGTGTCTCGCTCTTCCTCGTGAAGAAATACACCCACGTGTATCTTGAGTAGTCATCCACAATCACCAAGCAATACTTCCTACCTCCAAGACTATCGAAGGATGGAGGCCCAAAGAGATCCATGTGAAGGAGCTCCAAAGGCCTCTTTGAATAAATGATAGTCGTGGGAGGGTGAGCCTTCTCATGTAGCTTTCCTTCGATACAAGCACTGCAAGCACGAGCTTTAGCAAAACTAACATTCTTAGTCCATGGACATGGTCCCCCTTGAGAAGACTTTGCAAAGATCTCATATTGACATGGGATAGACGATGATGCCAAAGCCATCCCACCTCAACTTTAGCCATTAGGCATGTCGCGGTCTTAGTGGGTCGCTCTGAAAAGTTAATCACATATAGACCGTTCTCGACATGCCCAACAAAGGCTACTTTAAGAGTCTTGCTCCACAAGAGGGCCACGGTATCGACATCAAAGAAAGTGGCAAAGCCCATGATAGCAAGTTGACGAACGGAAAGTAAATTGTATGCAAGGGACTCAACAAGCATGACCTTCTCGATCATGAGATCATGAGAGATGACCACCTTGCCAAGTCCCAATACCTTAGAGGATGAGACGTCACCCCACTCGACATTGGTGGGCATAGATGAAATCTTGTGCACATCCACCACCAAGTCCTTGCTTCCGGTCATATGATTTGTAGCTCCGCTATCGAGCAACCATGATCCCCCACCGGAAGCAAACACCTACAAGAGATTAATGCTTCGTTTTAGGTACCCATTTTGTAATGGGTCCTTTGATGTTAGTAACAAGGGTCTTTGGAACCCAAATAGACCATTCAATGTATTCATGAGGAGAGCCAACGAATTTGGCATAGACATGCCCATCACTAGCACGGCATAACTCATATGAAGGATTAAAGTCGCTGGCTTTGATGCGAGGAGTGGCATTGCCCTTTTTGACAATGCCACCCTTCTCATTGTTCTTCTTCTTCTCCTCGGAGGCACTCTCTCCCTCCTTCACAAAGGTTTGCATGAGAGGATGAGGTCGTTTGGTCTTGTCATTCTTCTTCTTGTTATTGGAGTCGGGCACGTACCCAACCCCTTCCTTGGCCACAACTCCCTTTTGGTTGATCAAGAGGTCGTTGAGGTTCTTCTTGCCTTGTATGCAAGTCGCAAGACCTCTCTCAAGTTGCCCCTTTAGCTTAGCGTTCTCCTCAACGAGATGCACATGCTCACAACACGTGTTAGTAGTATTTGCATTATCAATTAACATCATACGAGGAAAAGTGGCTTTTTCCTTGGTTAGCTTTACTTGAAGTTGATCATGAGACTCTTTGAGGCTAGCATGAGCACCCTTCAAGACCTTGTGAGCCTTGTCAAGTAGATCAAACTCCTCTTTGAGTCTAGCAAGATCAACCTCAAGTTCGGCCTTCTCGGAGTTTAGCACATGAGAAACAATGAGGACATGATCATAATCTTTCGTTAACTTAGCATGATCAACGTTGTGTGACTCCTCAAGAGCCAAACGAAGACCACGCTCTTCCTCAAGAGCATTGGAAAGATCTGAAATCTCATCGGCATAGTCACGACTATGCTCTTCCATCTTAGTGATGGTGTCTTCATGAGCCTCGATCATGTCATTGGCTTCACCAAGTTGTTCCAAGAGAGCAACAAAGTGCTTCTTGGATTTTCCCTTAAGTTTGCCCATAAAGGCCTCAAACTCATTAGTCTCCACATTCTCTCCCTCAAGTTCATTAATGCTATCCGTCGGAGAAGGATGATTAATGATGGTAGTTTTGATGTTGGGGGTTACCTTGTTGGTGGCTTTAGCCATGAGGCATTTGGCGGTGATGCTCTCATTGGGTGAGTCGAAGAGGGACACCCGTGGAGTCGTCGCAATGGCAATGGAGGCCATGGCAACCGACTCATCACCTTCATCATCATCGTCATCCTCATTGTACTCTTCTTGTACCACCAATGCCTTGGGAGGAGTCTTCTTGGTGAAGTTGCTCTTGTTGGGGAACGACTTGGCCTTGTCCTTTCGGATGAGCTTGCCACCATTGTCTTCCCTCTTCTCATACGGACACTCCGCAACAAAATTACTCATGTTGCCACAATTGTAGCAAGTCCTTACACATTGCTTGCTCTTCGTGCCACTTGAGTTGTTCTTGTTAAAGTTTGGCCTCGAGTTTTTCTTGCTCCAAAATTGCCTTGAAGCGAGTGCCATGTGTTCATGATAAGCATACTTCATATCCTCGGGGTTGCTCTCCTCTTCTTCCTCTTCTTCTTCTTCAACGGAGAGCTTGGCCTTCAATGCAAGGTTGGGCTTCTTTGCCCTTTGAGAACGAAGCACCGCATTGTCGGCAGTCTTGTCCAAAATGTTCATGGCCACAAACTCATCCAACACTTCGCTTGAGGTCAAAGTGTGGAAGTCCGGTCTTTGACAAATGATGGAGGACATGGCCTTGTGGTAGGGCATCATTGCCTTGAGGAATTTGCGCTTGATCCAATTTTCATCCGTGTCCTTGCTCCCGTGATCTCGGAGTGAAACCGCGAGTTTGGTTACCCTCCGATAAAGCTCACGCGGTTCTTCATCTTCTTTCATTGCAAACTCATCGGCCTCATCTTGCACCACTTCATAATTGGAGCGTTGAATGCTTGCGCTTCCCCGGTAGAGGGAGACAACACAAATGCATGCGTCTTTGGCCAAAGCGAAGGGCCGAAGATGAGGTAGGTCTTCGGGTGGGATTGCATCTTGAATGATGAAGAGAGCATTCTCATTGAATTGATTATCCGCGGCTTCTCGAGGAGTGAAGTTTCTTGAATCATGCGGATAGAAACCTTCTTCAATGATTCTCCAAAGGTTAGTGTTCACATGATTTAAATGATGTTTAAAGCGGTAAACCCAAGAATCAAAGTCCTCATTTTTCACAATCTTAGGGGGAGGACCGGCATGATTCAAATGAGTAGAAGGAACCGGTCCACCATAAACAAGTGGTGGTTCCACATGAGCAAAGATGTCGGTGCCATTTTTACCACTAGAAGAAGGAGCCTTTTCACTACTAGCTTCCCCCTTGTCGGGGATAGCATCTGTCACCTTGTCGGTGGGGTCACCCACTTTCAATGGTGCGGTGGATAGTTTAAGCCCCTCAAGAAATTTAGTAAACATGCTTTCAACCTCGATCGTCATGGAGGTTTTCAATGTCTCCAAGGCCACATTGAACTCCTCACGAGAGACCGAGGTTCCCCCATCGCCCGTAGACGAGGTCGGATTCACACCGGAGTGTTCCTCCACACCGTCTACGGTATCAACCATACTCTTTGGACGGTAAAGTACTTAATAAAGAGACGAGGCTCTGATACCAATTGAAAGGATCGATATGGTTGACTAGAGGGGGGGGTGAATAGGCAACGACCAATTTTTAACCTTTCTTTACCAAATTAAACTTTAGATCAAAGTAGGTTGTCTAGATGTGCAACTAGGTGAGCAACCTATATGATGCAATAACAACAAGCATACAAGAAAGCAAGAGAAGTAACACTAAAGAGCTTGCACAAGTAAAGGTAAGAGATAACCACGAGTGGATCCGGTGACGACGAGGATGTGTTACCGAAGTTCCTTCCTTTTGAGGGGAAGTACGTCTCCATTAGAGCGGTGTGCAGGCACAATGCTCCCCAAGAAGCCACTAGGGCCACCGTATTCTCCTCACGCCCTCACATAATGTGAGATGTCGTGATTCCATTATTGGTGCCCTTGAAGGCGGCAACCAAACCTTTACAGACAAGGTTGGGGCAATCTCCACAACTTAATCGGAGGCTCCCAACAAAACCACGAAGCTTCACCACAATGGACTATGGCTCCATGGTGACCTCAACCGTCTAGGGTGCTCAAACACCCAAGAGTAACAAGATCCACTAGGGATGAGTGGGGGAATCGAAAATCCCTTGGTGGAAGTGTAGATCGGGGCCTTCTCAACCACTCCCGAGCAAATCAACAAGTTTGATTGGCTAGAGAGATAGATCGGGCGAAAATGGAGCTTGGAGCATTTAATGGAGCTTGAGCATTAATGGAGCTTGATGGGGAAGAGGTAAGTCAAAGGAGAAGAAGGGGACCCCCTTTTATAGTGGGGGCAAAAATCTAACCGTTGCCCCACCAACCAGCCCCGCAAAGGGCGGTAGTACTGCTAAAGGGGGCGGTACTACCGCTGAGCCAGCGGTACTGCTGCTCCAGCGAGTGGTACTGTGGCGCAGAGAAGAGCAGCAGGGATCTGGACCCAGCGCGGTACTACCATGGTGGTAAGGGCGGTACTACCGCTCCGAAACGGTACTACCGCCTCTACTACCGCAACTAGTGCCGCAAAACCCGACATGAGAAAAAGAGTCCTCGAGTCGAGGCGGTCGGAGCCAGACAGCCCAACGGTAGTACAATTGCGGGGTCACGGGTGGTACTACCGCTGCGGAGCGGTACTGCCGCTTGTGACCCTTCGGCGGTACTACCGCTGGTAGTGCGGTACTACCGCTGGGACACAGAAGAGAGAGAGAAGATCTCTCCATCAAGGCTAACGACGAGGCAGTGGTGCCAGGCAGGCCAGCGGTAGTAATGTTGTGGAGTCACAGGCGGTACTACTGCTGCGGAGCGGTACTGCCACTTGTGACTCCTCAACGGTACTACCGCTGGGTTGCGCGATACTACCGTTGGAACCCAGACAGGACACAGAAGAGAGAAGAGATCTCTCTGTCGGTGTTCTGGGGACGGGGGTCCCCAGTGAAAGTGCAACTATCCCTAGGTGGTTTTGGTAATTCATAACAACATATTGCTCATTAAGCTAATACTATTCCAAGATGATTATTTCAGGAAAGCTCAATGATTGGCATGGCATGGATGTGAAAGTGGAACCCTCAAAATGCTAAGGACAAAGGATTGGCTCAAGCTCAAAAGCTCAAGACTCTTCATTTTATATTTTAGTGATCCAAGATCACATTGAGTCTTTAGGATAAGCCAATACTATCAAGGAGGGATGAGGTGTTGCTTAATGAGCCTCTTGCTTCATGTGCTTAGTGATATGCTCCAAAACCCTCAACTACTTTCCCATATCCACATATGACCTAAACCCTAAGCCAAACTCGGTCCTACCGATTCTTCCTATCCGGCGCCACCGAGTTTCACTTGTCATTAGCCACTGCCAAACCCTAGCAATTCGGTCCTACCGATAGGGATCTCGGTCTCACCGAGATGGGGTTGCAAACTCTCTGTTTCCCTTCCGTAACTTTTCGGTCCCACCGAAAGAGCGAATCGGTCCCACCGAGATTGCAATGTAAACTCAGTGTTTCCCCTTTGTAACTTTTCGGTCTCACCGAGTTCCACTCGGTCTCACCGAAAGAGCAAATCGGTCCCACCGAGTTTGCCTGACCAACTCTCTGGTTAGCTAATTACCAAATTCGGTCTCACCGAGTTTGTGTAATCGGTCTCACCGAGATTACGTTATGCCCAAACCCTAACCGTATCGGTCCTACCGAGTTGCATATCAGTCCCACCGAAAATCACTAACGGTCACTAGGTTTACATTTTCGGTCCGACCGAGCTTATTGATTCGGTCCCACCGAGATTGGAAAACTGTGTAACGGTTGGATTTTGTGTGGAGGCTATATATACCCCTCCACCTTCTTCTCTTTCGAGGAGAGAGCCATCAGAACACACACACCATTCCAACTCATATGTTCTGAGAGAGAACCACCTACTCATGTGTTGAGACCAAGACATTCCATTCCTACCATATGAATCTTGATCTCTAGCCTTCCCAAGTTGATTTCCACTCAAACCCTCTTTCCACCAAATCCAAATCCTATGAGAGAGAGTTGAGTGTTGGGGAGACTATCATTTGAAGCACAAGATCAAGGAGTTCATTACCTACACACCATTTGTTACTTCTTGGAGAGTGGTGTCTCCTAGATTGGCTAGGTGTCACTTGGGAGCCTCCGACAAGATTGTGGAGTTGAACCAAGGAGTTTGTAAGGGCAAGGAGATCGCCTACTTCGTGAAGATCTACCGCTAGTGAGGCAAGTCCTGTGTGGGCGTTGGCCATGGTGGGATAGGCAAGGTTGCTTCTTCGTGGACCCTTTGTGGGTGGTTGCTTCTTCATGGACCCTTCGTGGGTAGAGCCCTGTGTGGACTTGTGCAACCGTTACCCTTGGGTGGAGCCCTGTGTGGACTCGCGCAACCGTTACCCTTCGTGGGTTGAAGTCTCCATCAACGTGGATGTAGGATAGCACCACCTATCCGAACCACGGGAAAAACATCCGTGTCTCCAATAGCGTTTGAATTCTCCAAACCCTTCCCTTTACATTCTTGCAAGTTGCATGCTTTACTTTCCGCTGCCTATATACTCTTTGCATGCTTGCTTGAATTATGTGATGATTACTCGACTTGTCCCAAATTAGCTAAAATCTGCCAAGAACTAAAATTGGGAAAAGGTTAAGTTTTTTATTTGGTCAAGTAGTCTAATCACCCCCCCCCTCTAGACATACTTTCGATCCTACAAGTGGTATCAGAGCTTTGGTCTCCATTTGCTTGATCTCCATAGCTTTTGGTGGTCATAGCCTTGGTTTCACAACCTAGGAGAGTATGGCGTCTAGCGAGGGAAATTATCACCGTAGAGGTCCTTACTTTGATGGTACTAATTTTGCTAGTTGGAAGCATAAAATGAAAATGCATATTCTTGGACATAACCCTACCGTTTGGGCTATTGTGTGTGTTGGTTTGCAAGGTGACTTCTTTGATGGGAGAGAACCGAACCGTGAAGCTACCGCGGATGAGTTGAAGATGTTGCAATACAATGCTCAAGCTTGTGATATTCTCTTCAACGGATTGTGCCCCGAAGAATTCAACAAAATCAGCCGCCTTGAGAATGCAAAGGAAATTTGGGACACTTTGATTGATATGCACGAAGGTACCGACTCTGTCAAGGAATCCAAATTGGATGTGCTTCAAAGCCAACTTGACAAGTTCAAGATGAAGGATGGTGAAGGTGTCGCCGAAATGTACTCTAGGCTTGCTCTCATCACAAATGAGATTGCCGGCTTAGGAAGTGAAGAGATGACCGATAGATTCATCATCAAGAAGATTCTAAGAGCCTTGGATGGAAAATATGATACCGTGTGCACATTGATCCAAATGATGCCCAATTACAAAGATCTCAAGCCAACGGAAGTGATTGGAAGAATTGTTGCTCATGAGATGTCACTTAAGGATAAAGAGGAACTTCACAACAAATCAAGTGGTGCCTATAAAGCCTCATGTGAAGCCCCTACATCATCAAGTGAGAAACAAGACTTCAATGAAGAATTGAGCTTAATGGTGAAGAACTTCAACAAGTTCTACAAGAGTAGAAGCAAAGATAGAAGCTTCAAGTCAAGGTCCTACAATGACAAAAGATCTTCTAGTCGAGAGCGAAACTGCTACAATTGTGGAAGACCCAGACACTATTCCAATGAGTGTACGGCTCCCTACAAGAGAAGAGAAGATTCTCCAAAAAGAAGAAGCAAAGAATCACCACCAAGAGAGAGAAGGAGTAGAGATGATCGTTATGAACGAAGATACTCACGGAGAAGCAAGGATTCGGAAAGGAAGGAAAAATCATCAAGGAGCTACACAAGACGAAGACATCAAGCTCATGTTGGTGAATGGGTATCCGGCTCCGACTCCGACAGCCACTCCGAGAGAAGTTATTACTCCGGCTCCGAAGATACTCAAGATGAAGGTGTTGCCGGTCTAGCACTTGTGTCAACCAACTCCTACGACATATTTGACTCACCAAATGAGGGAATTGGAAGATGCCTCATGGCCAAAGGTCCTAAGGTAACACACCCCGAGTATGTTGATTTCAATAGTGATGAAGATGACTTGTTAGGTGGTGATTTGCTTGTTGACAACTCTAGTGATGAATACTATGATGAAAGACAAATTAATCATGCTAATCAAGATAAAACGAATGACAATGATAAGGAGAAGATTGAGTCTCTAACTAAAGAACTAAAAACTCTTAAGTTAGCTCATGACACTATCTTCGAAGATCATCGAGAACTTTTAAAAGCTCATGAGAAATTACGCTTTGAAAAGCTCAATCTTGAGCAAGAGCATGAGTTCTTAAAAGCAATCAATGATGATCTCCGCAAGAAAAGTTCTTCTTACATTGCCAAGCGTTTACTCTTATCCACTTACATGCCTCAAGTCAAGTCTAACAAGAAAGATTCTTCCTCTAGCAGTAACAATGATCATGTTAAATCCAATATTGTTGCCTCTAGTAGTTCTCTTGATTCCACTAATGATTCTCTTGGCCAAGTTACACTTGAGCAAGAAAATAGCTTATTGAAGGGAATTATAGAGAAAGGAGTGTACAAAAGCCTTGCCGGGAGTAAGCAATTCGAGGAAATTGTGCGCAAGCAAGGAATGCACCGGAAGAATCAAGGTGTTGGTTTTGAATGAAAGTTCAATGCCAATGGAGTTGAGTGGGAAGAAGATCAATACCCCAAGACAAAGTTTGTCCCTCAACAAGAGAAGTATACTTCTTTCAAGGGGAGACAAGCTCAAGATGATCTTCCACCACAAGACTACAAGCAAAAAGGCAAGGACAAGCTTCAAGAGGAAATCAATGCATTTGAAGAAGCTCCAAAGACCTTAGTCAAGTGGATTCCCAAGACTACTTCAAGTTCCACTTCATCAAGTACGACTACAACTCCAAGGATTCCCATCAAGATGGTGTGGATCCAAAAGAAGAAGAACTAGAGAGTTCTTGAGGGTGACTCTGCCAACATACTTCACTCTTATCATTTTGGCAAGAACAAGTGCAATCAACTTCCACATCTTGCACTAGTTCAAGGAGTCACAAACCCTCTTGTTGGTAAGACAAGGGACAAGGTGACCTAAAAGTTTTCATGGACATCATCCTTTGTGTGCATCACTCTATGTCTATGGATATCCTTGCTTGTTCCTTGTGGGACTAACCCATGTAGGTATTGAAAGTGCAATTCACTCAAATGGATAGCTCCAAGAGATCTACATCAACATTGAGCATCCACATCTTCAATATCTACATGAAGTCATCATTGACAAAACCCAAGGTTAGTTCATCCCTCTTAGGGGGGATATTACATCTAGGGGGAGCTTTACTCTAAGACTTGAGCTAAAGCAACTCTAAAGATGTGAACAAAACAATGCTTTATGTAAAAGTGGTAACCCCACTTGAGCTTAAACGATGAGTATGACCTATGATCAAGTGCTCTCACTTGACTCCTAAGTCAATATACTCATATATAGATGACCTAGTCATCGCAAATTGCTTGATAGATGCCAGAATTGGTTGTGCATGCCTTGTCACATATTTCATTTGCCATCTTATTGTGTGAGCATGCTGGTTGCACATTTTACTCATTCGAGGACATCCACTTGTTGTTTTGAGTGTTTTGTTTTATCTTCTTTTGCCAAGTGGATGGACAAGAATGCCTAAGAACCTCCTCTAGCTATCTATGCTCTTCTCGTCTCAAACTCTATTCATGCTGCATCACAAAATTTGATCAAGTCAGATTCGAACCACTCTGTGTGAGGAGCGCTCGGAGTCCCCGATTCGTCATAGACTTAAACTTCCAAAACCTCTTTATGATTCTCGGTCTGACCGACACTCCACTTTCGGTCCTACCGAGATCATTAAGTTGTTCTAGGTTTTCGATCTTGGTGCAACCGATTTGAGCTTTTCGGTCACTCCGAGTTTCAGTAACTGCACGCAGTTATGAATCTCGGTGCCACCGAGTCGTTCCACTCGGTCACACCGATAGGGTCGGGCTATATATAGTGACGGGCAAAATTTGGAAATTTCTCCGAACCCCTTCGCCCGCGCGATAGCCTGCTCTGCCCTCGTGGTCTCCGGATCATCTTCTCGCCGCCAGCAGCCTCCAGTCGCTGGTCTTCGTCACCGTCAACGGGAATTCTGCCCCGCCGTTGCCGCCATAGCAAGTCCCCGCCGAACTAGGGTATGGACTTGATCTTTGTGCTATTCCACAATCTGATTCCTAGCACATTGTGATCATATTGATTCTTGCCACGTTTGAGAAACTTCTATCCAGTCAAAACGCCCGTAGATTAGGTTTGATTCGAAAATTCTAGGTTTAGGTTTCCGCCGAAACCATCTCGGACCCACCGAGTTGAAAAACTTGGTCCCACCGATTTGGCTCTTGCCATTGCACAAGTAAGACTCGGTCTGACCGAGAATTACTTATCGGTGTGACCGATTTTTGAACTCAGTGAAACCCTAGCAGTCTCGGTGCCACCGAACTGTGACTCGGTCCTACTGAGTTCACTAGTTTAGGTTCCAAAACTGCTTCGGTATCACCGAGTTTGAAAATCGGTAGATCCGAGATGATTTAAGTGGGAAACTAAAACTAAGTTTTTGGATCATTCTTTTGCAAAAATACTCTGCATTTTGTGATGCTCATCTTTTCTATCTCATCTATAATCTATTCACAGGGTCAGCAGTCAGTTTGCAGCATGTCTGATCAAAGTGATAGCCAAAATATGTCAGAGCAGCAAGTGGTGATGAGTGAGGGCACTAGTCCCTCCAGTTCATCTGATGAAGGCAGCAGGAGCACTCCTAGCAATTTGCCAAAGGCTGCCACGAGACAAAGGAAGAAGAGGACTTCAGATTCCGAAGATGAGGACAATGTCGCAGAGGAAGAGGCCACTTCCAAGAGAATTGAGCCAGCTCAAGGCACTAAGCCAGGTCTAAAAATCAAAAGGCCAGCAGGCAGGCAACCCATGTCAAAGGCAAGAGCCTCAACTGAGAAGCCCACTCCCCAAGAGCCAGTTGCAGCTGAGGGCAAGAAAAGGAAGGAGAGGGTGAAGAAGACTGTGGCTAGAGTGCTTGGAAAAGCTTCCATCATGGAAGAAGAAGAGGAAGAAGAGGTAGCTGCACCAGCACCCAAGGCACCCAAGCTGATGGGTGATGCCATAAGGTCAGGGGCTACTGCATCTAAGCCCAAAGCTGCCTCCAAGCCAAAACCAAAGAGAAATACAAGGAGCATTCCTGCAGCTGAGAAGAACAAGGCCCCAGTGCCTGAGACTATTGCTGAGGATGAGGAGGAGAATGTCCTGAGGAAGCTAAAGCCCAAGATCCCAGACCACAACGATGCTCATCCTGTGGCTGAGGATATGAAGCTCAGGAGAGATTCATGGCTGAGGAAATGGAGAGAAGCAGACACGTATGCTTCAAGGAGAAGGACTGCCGTGGACTACAGGTTTCACACCAAGGAGCAGCAGGATTTCTATGAGACTGTTTTGCTAGATAAGAAGCCAATTGTCTGTGACATGAGATGGGTTGACTGGACCTACATAAGGGAGAAGGAGGAACACTACCCAGGAGTATATGACAGCTTTCATGCTTGTGGAGTAGCTGACTTTGTTGGGCAGAAGCTCACAAAGTGGAATGAGGAACTTATCATGCAGTTCTACTCCACGGCACACTTTTATCCAGATGGGAGGATCACATGGATGTCTGAAGGTACAAGGTACCAATCCACAGTGGCTGAGTGGGAACAGATCATTAATGCCCCAGAGGAGCAAGATGATGACTTGGATATCTATGCCAAGAAGAAGATGGACCATAACTCCATGTCCAATATGTACAAGGAAATTCCCAATGAAGCTCTTGACACCTTCAAGTTTGGCTCTGTGCATTACCTTCTGTCAGGGCTCCCGACGATCAATTGGATACTAAGGCACACCTTATTGCCTAAGTATGGAGATCACAAGATGATCAGAGGTCATGCTATCAACTTGCTACATGTGTTTGATGTGCCTCAGAAGTTCAAGGTGATGAGCCTCATAGTGGAAACAATTAAGAGGACTGCAGCAGATCAGAAGAGGAGCTGTGGATATGCCCCTCAAATTCAGGAGCTCATCAACTCCAAGATGGGCACGGGCATATATCTGTTGGACAAGGAACACCTACCCATCCGTCCAGATTTCGAGGACAATGAAGTTGTTATGACTGAGAACGAGCCATCATCTCCTCAAGCATTTGCAAAGAAGGAGAAGGCGAGGAAGGAGAAAGCTGCCAAGATGCCTACCCAAGAGGAGGCATCTGAATACTTCTTGAAGACTAAACAAGAGCAGCTTGGTTACTTGATTGCATCCACGCTGAGGATTGAGCAAAGTCTGGTCACCCTCACTAAGAATCAGCAGAGCCTAGAGAGGATCATGGAACAGAAGTTCTATGACTTGGATGTCAAGGTAACGGAAGTTCAGTCTGCAGTGGAGCAGCTTCAGGAGGACATGCAGGAGAGGAGAGGCAGGATTACCACTCATACCTTTGCCAGAGTGCCACGAGGCCCGAGGTCATCTGCCGTGCCAGTTGCTGACACCAGAGCCACCACTTCAGCACCAGCTACAACCTCAGTTCCACCAGCTCCAGCATCTACTTCAGCTCCAACTCCAGCGACTACTTCAACATCTACAGAAGCCTTCGTCCTTGGAGTGATCCGGACTCCACCACCACCTGAAGATCAAGCCTGAGCATCGATCTAGTGCTATGCATTTTCTAGGAACTTTTTGGTAACTTGTTGCCAAAGGGGGAGAAGATGTATAGATCATAGGCTTCGAGAGAGAGAGAGTGTTGCTTTTCTCTCTTGCTTTATTTGGTGGTTTTTAGAACTTGTTTGGTTTTGAGTGCCTGAGATACTACGTCATTATTTGTGAGACATTGATGATCATGTGTTTGATCATAAGCTACACTTAATGTTTGCTTAATATTATCATCTTATCTATCTTGTGTGATCATTCACTTTTCTTGGTGATGAGTGCATGTATTTCATTCTTATCATTTTAAGCGCTCCACCAAGATGTATGTGACATGGAAGAGTAACCCATGACTCTAAATCGTTATGCATTTGCAGTCCAAAGCAAATTTTAAATATGCACAAATTTAGGGGGAGCTCTTACTTATCACATACTTCTCAAAGCGACGATATATTTCATGCTTATTATCATTTGTCGAAGCTTTGATCTATATGTTGTCATCAATTACCAAAAAGGGGGAGATTGAAAGTGCAACTATCCCTAGGTGGTTTTGGTAATTCATAACAACATATAGCTCATTGAGCTAATACTATTCCAAGATGATTATTTCAGGAAAGCTCAATGATTGGCATGGCATGGATGTGAAAGTGGAACCCTCAAAATGCTAAGGACAAAGGATTGGCTCAAGCTCAAAAGCTCAAGACTCTTCATTTTATATTTTAGTGATCCAAGATCACATTGAGTCTTTAGGATAAGCTAATACTATCAAGGAGGGATGAGGTGTTGCTTAATGAGCCTCTTGCTTCATGTGCTTAGTGATATGCTCCAAAACCCTCAACTACTTTCCCATATCCACATATGACCTAAACCCTAAGCCAAACTCGGTCCTACCGATTCTTCCTATCCGGCGCCACCGAGTTTCACTTGTCATTAGCCACTGCCAAACCCTAGCAATTCGGTCCTACCGATAGGGATCTCAGTCTCACTGAGATGGGGTTGCAAACTCTCTGTTTCCCTTTCGTAACTTTTCGGTCCCACGGAAAGAGCGAATCGGTCCCACCGAGATTGCAATGTAAACTCAGTGTTTCCCCTTTGTAACTTTTCGGTCTCACCGAGTTCCACTCGGTCTCACCGAAAGAGCAAATCGGTCCCATCGAGTTTGCCTGACCAACTCTCTGGTTAGCTAATTACCAAATTTGGTCTCACCGAGTTTGTGTAATCGGTCTCACCGAGATTACGTTATGCCCAAACCCTAACCGTATCGGTCCTACCGAGTTGCATATCAGTCCCACCGAAAATCACTAACGGTCACTAGGTTTACATTTTCGGTCCGACCGAGCTTATTGATTCGGTCCCACCGAGATTGGAAAACTGTGTAATGGTTGGATTTTGTGTGGAGGCTATATATACCCCTCCACCTTCTTCTCATTCAAGGAGAGAGGCATTAGAACACACACACCATTCCAACTCATATGTTCTGAGAGAGAACCACCTACTCATGTGTTGAGACCAAGACATTCCATTCCTACCATATGAATCTTGATCTCTAGCCTTCCCAAGTTGATTTCCACTCAAACCCTCTTTCCACCAAATCCAAATCCTATGAGAGAGAGTTGAGTGTTGGGGAGACTATCATTTGAAGCACAAGAGCAAGGAGTTCATTACCTACAGACCATTTGTTACTTCTTGGAGAGTGGTGTCTCCTAGATTGGCTAGGTGTCACTTGGGAGCCTCCGACAAGATTGTGGAGTTGAACCAAGGAGTTTGTAAGGGCAAGGAGATCGCCTACTTCGTGAAGATCTACCGCTAGTGAGGCAAGTCCTGTGTGGGCGTTGGCCATGGTGGGATAGGCAAGGTTGCTTCTTCGTGGACCCTTTGTGGGTGGTTGCTTCTTCATGGACCCTTCGTGGGTGGAGCCCTGTGTGGACTCGCGCAACCATTACCCTTGGGTGGAGCCCTGTGTGGACTCGCGCAACCGTTACCCTTCGTGGGTTGAAGTCTCCATCAACGTGGATGTAGGATAGCACCACCTATCCGAACCACGGGAAAAACATCCGTGTCTCCAATAGCGTTTGAATTCTCCAAACCCTTCCCTTTACATTCTTGCAAGTTGCATGCTTTACTTTCCGCTGCCTATATACTCTTTGCATGCTTGCTTGAATTATGTGATGATTACTCGACTTGTCCCAAATTAGCTAAAATCTGCCAAGAACTAAAATTGGGAAAAGGTTAAGTTTTTTATTTGGTCAAGTAGTCTAATCACCCCCCCTCTAGACATACTTTCGATCCTACACCCAGACTTGCCTGCCTGCAGCCTGCGGCGTGGCTCAAAGGGGGGCCCAGCGCGGCCCATCTTCACCAACACAAACCCAAGACCCTCGCGAGGGGCCAAGCCTCGCGGTGTGGATGATGCGGAGCTTCCTCAGGCGCGGCCTCATAAGGCTGGCTCACGAGGAGGCGGAGAGATCAAGGAGGGGTACCTCACGAGGTGCCCGTGACGCAAGCCATGACGACCGGGGGCGCCAGACGGGTGCCAGCCCGCGCAGTGTCCTCCCTTCCTCTTTGGTGCAAAGGGGGCAAGCGCAGCCGCGGAGTACCGAGGCATCAGGCAAAGGTTGCTGTTTCGGTGCAACGAGACCAAGACTAGGAGGATTACGAGATGGAGGTCACCGTGGAGCCTAAGACGGCGTCATCACCAGAGCTTTGCGCATGCGAAGACTACTTTTGTCAGGATAGTTGATACTAGCTGTCCCCCTTCAAATTAGCCTGCCATTGTTGGCTCCCTTCCCGCTTGATATTTGGGAAGAGGACCAGGGCCTCTATAAATAGGACCAGCCACCCACAGAGCAAAGGGATCAGAGAGACGAGGCGGAAAAGAGAGCTGAGCCGGAGGGTTGGAAAGATAGAGAAGATCGGAAAGAGAGAGAGAAAGGTGACTGAGCTCCTCCCAGTAGTTCATCGCCCCAGCCAAGAACAGACCCTCGCGAGGCTGTTCTTCCTTGTATTGTTCATCATCATCAGCCCAAGAGGCAATCCACCACACCACAAACTGGAGTAGGGTATTACACCACAACGGTGGCCCGAACCAATATAAACCCTGTGTCTCCTGCGTTGTTCTTTCCTTAGTTCAGATCCTAGCAAGGCGGAGGGGTGCAGGAAGGTAGGAGGCGAAATCTCCGCGCGCACCCCAGTGTTCGAAACTCAAGGGTCTGCCGGAACCCGAAATCCGACATTTGGCGCGCCAGGTAGGGGTGTGCCGGGATTCGTCTTCCACCACCCCGTTCTCCACCGACCATCACGCCCATGTCTGACGCTCGTCGGGCCCGCGCCAAGCGCCGGGCCGCGCTCACTTCCCGTGTCGCCCAGATGGCCCCTGTCGGCGGGCGTCCTCGCCGTTCCCCGTCACCTGCCGTCAACGCCGCCACCGGCCCGGCGGGGGATGAGCAGCAAGCATTGTCCCAGCATCCGTCCGTGCGGCAAGATGGCCGCACCGCAACTCCCTCGCTCACCCCAGTTGGTTCTTCATCCCGCGCGCTCCGCGCGCCCATGGAGCCCCGCAACCTCTCCCCCGCCCATCGCGCTGCACCAACACCCTCGGTCGTCGTGGCACTCTTGGGCGGCTCGCAGGCGCCGCCTACAAGTCACCACGTCAAGCCGTTCATCCGTCGGGTCAGCGCCGCTTCCACGTGGCAGGGGGCTCCCCTGAACCGGGCGGCGCCCGAGACCGGCCTGACCTTCAGCTTGGAGGACCACCCCTCCAACTCGGCCTGCGCGGGTGCGCTCCCCATGCTGTGCAGCCCCACCATCTGCCAGGTGGCCGTCACCAGAACCCTCATTGATGGCGGCGCGGGCCTTAGCATGCTCTCGGTCAAGGCCTTCAACCTCCTCTGCATACCCCTGGAACGGCTGCAACCCAGCCGGCCCTTCCCAGGCGTTGGGGGCAAGTCGTCCAGCTCCTTGGGACAGATCCGGCTCCCAGTGACCTTCAACACCTACGACAACTTCCGCACGGAGCTGGTCGACTTCGACATCTCCCCCATCGGCCTCCCCTACAACGCCATCCTCGGCTACCCAGCGCTGGCCTAGTTCATGGCCGCGACGCACCCGGCGTACAACCTCATGAAGATGCCCGGGAGCAACAGTGTCCTCACTGTGCACGGGGACACCGGGGACGCGCTGCGGGTGCTCAAGCTCGCCTTCAAGATGGCGGCGTCGGCACAGCCCGCCGACTTGGAGACCCCTGGGCCCAAGGGGGCTGCACCCGCCAAGAAGAAATAGTTGTTCACCCAAGACAAGGCATAAACCAAGAAGATACCCGTCGATGAGGACGGGTCCACCAACGCCACTTTCACCATAGGCGCCCACCTCAAACCCGAGCAGGAGAAGGCCCTGGTCAAGTTCCTGCACGCAAACAAGAAGGTATTCGGTTGGGAGCCTGACCAGTTGGCAGGGATCCCTAGGAGTGTAATCGAGCATCACCTCAACGTGTGCCCCAACGTGCGCCCTGTGAAGCAGAAGGCCAGGTGGCAGTCCACAGAAAAGCAGGCCTTCATCGTCCAAGAAACCCGTAAATTAGAAGCCGCTGGGGTCATTCGCGAGGTCCGATACTCGGATTGGTTGGCCAACCCTGTCGTTGTGCCAAAGAAGGGAGGGAAGGAGCGTATGTGTGTCGACCTCACCAACCTCAACAAAGCATGCCCACAAGATCCGTTCCCGCTCCCCCGCATCGACCAGATCATCGATTCCACTGCGGAATGCGACCTGTTATGCTTCTTGGATGCCTTCTCTGGGTATCACCAGATCAAGATGGCAGTAGAAGACGTCGAGAAGACAGCCTTCCTAACCCCGTGTGGGGTGTACTGCTACACATGCATGCCATTCGAGCTGCGTAATGCAGGGGCGACCTTCCAGTGGCTGATGCACATCACCTTGGGCCCGCAGCTCAGGAAGAATGTTGAAGCTTACATCGATGACATTGTGGTAAAGTCTCGGGAGGCCAGGACCTTGATACAAGACTTGGAGGAAACCTTCGCGAGCCTCAACGCAGTGAACCTACGGCTCAACCCAGAGAAGTGTGTGTTCGGAGTCCCCTCGGGCAAGCTCTTGGGTTCCCTCGTGTCCCACCGAGGCATCGAGGCTAACCCGGAGAAGGTCAAGGCGGTGGAAGACATGAGCCCTCCAAAGACCCTCAGAGAAATGCAGAAGCTCACGGGGCGCGTGACCGCGCTAGGGCGCTTCATCTCCAAGTTGGGGGAACGAGCACTGCCCTTCTTCCAGCTAATTCAGAAAAAGGGGCCCTTCGAGTGGACTGAAGAGGCCGACAAGGCGTTCCAGGATCTCAAGAGATACCTGACCAGCCCACCGGTCATGGTGGCTCCGCGCCCTCAAGAGCCCCCGGTGCTTTACCTCGCCGGCACTCCGTACTCCGCCAGCGCAGCCTTGGTGGCAGTCAGAGAGGAGCGCCAAATCAAAACCGCGGCAGCAGCCCGGGAGAAGGCAGAACAGGGACAAGGAAGGCCTACAGAAACCGCCACCGCGGTTGAGGAGGATCAGCCGCCGCAGAGGGGCGCACCAGAGGCGGAAGAGGCCCCTCTTCCAGATGGCCAGTCTCAGGAGGCCACATTGCCTCAGGAGGCGCCACGGTCTCCGAAGGGAGCCACAAGCACTGATGCACTCCACCTCGTTGAGCACCCAGTGTACTTCGTCAGCACGGTGCTGCGGGATGTAAGAGCACGGTACCCCATGCCTCAGAAACTCCTCCTCATGCTACTGGTGGCCTCACGCAAGCTGTCGCACTATTTTCAGGGTCACCCCATCAAGGTCGTCTCGTCATACCCCCTGGAGAGAGTGCTCAGGAGCCCTAATTCAGCTGGAAGGGTCGCTGAGTGGAACATAGAACTGCAAGCGTTTCAGCTCGAATTCAGCACGACCAGGGTCATCAAGGGAGCAGCGTTGGCGGATTTTGTGGCAGAATGGACGGAGGTGCCAGGCCTCAAGGCCGACGAGGATCGGTCCCTATCCCCGGGAAGCGAGGTGCCAGAAGGCTGGGTCATGTACTTCGATGGGGTGTTCTCCAGGCATAGCGCTGGGGCTAGGGCGGTGCTTATATCGCCCACACAGGACAAGCTCTATTACGCCGTGCAGCTCTGTTTCTAGCAAGGTGAAAAGGTCTCCAACAACATAGCGGAGTATGAAGGTTTAATAGCGGGCTTGAAGGCCGTGGCTGCCCTGGGGGTGAAATGCCTCACCATCAAGGGCGATTCGCAGCTCCTTGTCAATTTCTCCAACAAGGTGTACGAGCCGAAGGATGAGCACATGGAAGCCTACCTAGCGGAGGTCCGCAGGATGGAGAAGCAGTTCTGGGGGTTGGGATTGCAGCATGTGCCCCGTGGCACCAATCAGGAGGCCGACGACATTGCCAAACGGGCGTCCAGGCGGTTACCTCAGGAGCCTGGCGTTTTCGAGGAGCGGCTCCTCAAGCCATCAACCCTGCCATCATTATCAAACACGGCTCAGCCCCGAGAGGAGCTCCCCCAGCCACCTGCCTTAGGGGCTCCGGCCTGTGGCCCAGCCTCAGGAGCACATCTGCTCCTGGCGATGGAACCTTAGGAGGGATGTTGGATCGCGGAGCTCCGGAGTTACCTAATGCAAGGGACCTTGCCGGAGAAGGAGGAAGCGGAGCGAGTGGCACGCCAGGCCACGGCATACTGCATCAAGGACGGAGAGCTCTACCGGAAGCAGCCAAACGATGTATCACTGCGCTGCATCTCCAGGGAGCAAGGGAAGGAACTGCTGGAAGATATACACGGCGGAGATTGTGGGCATCATTCGTCATCACGGACCCTCGTCGGCAAGGCGTTCCGTAGTGGGTTTTATTGGCCCACCGCGCTCAATGACGCCGTCGAACTAGTGAAAGCTTGTGAGGCCTGCCAGTTCCACGCCAAGCAGATCCATCATCCAGCAGGAGGCTTGTAGACTATACCCCTTTCGTGGCCATTCGCAGTCTGGGGGCTGGATATCTTGGGCCCGTTTCCTTGGGCACCTGGGGGCTACCGCTACCTCTACGTCGCTGTGGACAAGTTCACCAAGTGGGCTGAAGTAGAGGCTGTCCGCACCATTCTCGCGGGTTCCGTGGTCAAGTTCATCAAGGGCATCGTGAGCAGGTTCAGGGTGCCGAATCGCATCATCACGGAAAATGGTTCGCAGTTCACCAGTAACCTCTTCAAAACATATTGTGCTAACCTTGGAACGCAGATATGCTACGCTTCGGTGGCGCACCCCCGAAGCAACGGCCAGGCCGAGCGAGCCAACACGGAGGTCCTGAGGGGCCTCAAGACCAGGACATTCAAGAAGAAGCTGGAGGCCTGCGGCAGAGGTTGGTACGACGAGCTTCAGTCCGTGTTGTGGTCCATCCGCACAACTGCCACCAAGCCGACTGGAGAGACCCCGTTCTTCCTAGTCTACGGAGCCGAAGCGGTCCTCCCTCACGAGGTCAGACGTTGCTCCGCGCGGGTCCTAGCATTTGACGAGGCGCAGCAGGACGCCATGCAGGGGATGGACCTTGTGCTGGGGGAGGAACGTCGCCGAGAAGCCGCGCTACGAGCGGCGAGGTACCAACAAGCACTGCGATGATATCACTGCCGCAACATCCGCCCCAGAACTCTCGAGGTAGGAGACCTCGTGCTTAGGAGGGTTCTCTCCAGGGAGGGGCTGCACAAGCTCTCTCCCATGTGGGAGGGCCCGTTCAAGGTTGTTCATGTTTCCAGGCCCGGCTCCGCGCGCTTGGAGACTCGGGAGGGGGTGCCAGTCCAGAATGCATGGAACATCTAGCACCTCCGGAGGTTCTACCCCTAAAAAGGCCCAGAGCCTGTGAAGAAGGCGAATGCCTGTGAAGCTATCGCGTTTTGGAAAAGGCCTAGAGCCTATGAAGAAGGCGAATGCCTGTGAAGCTATCGCATTTTGGAAAAGGCCCAGAGCCTGTGAAGAAGGCGAATGCGTGTGAAGCTATCGCATTTTGGAAAAGGCCCAGAGCCTGTGAAGAAGGCGAATGCCTGTGAAGCTATCGCGTTTTGGAAAAGGCCCAGAGCCTGTGAAGAAGGCGAATGCCTGTGAAGCTATCGCATTTTGCAAAAGGCCCAGAGCCTGTGAAGCTATCGCATTTTGGAAAAGGCCCGGAGCCTGTGAAGTAGGCCAACGCCTGTGAAGCTCGCCGCCCGTGACACTCTCACGTAATAATGAGTTGGGGCTGTACACGCCCCAGAGTCTCAGGAGCGTCGGCCTCAGGCCCTGGGGCTCCCTCCCATGCCCAGTGGCAGCACTTAGCTCCGCGCTGGTGAGAAGACGTCGAAGACTAGATTAGGTGCCGGACGTGGCTTTTCATTTGCTTTCCACAGTTGGCTTGTTCCTTCTCATTCAAAGTTCTATTGAAGTTGTTGCCGTCTTTGGCTTGAGGTTCTTCGACTTTTCACTCTCCTACCTCGATTTCTCTTGCGCAAGGCCTCGCGAAGGGGGTAGCTATGTTCCCTCGCGAGTGTTCCTACCCTAATCATTCAAAGAGTTCGTGACCTAGGCCCCTTACAGGAGCACCCCTCCAGTCCATGCCCCACGGGCACCGCGACACAAACAAAGGGCTTGGGTCGGTCGCCCCCCACGGCCGGGGCCGGGAACTATCCACGCTCGGGCACGTAGCCGGAAGGTACGGTAACGAAAGCAAAACGATGATTAACAGCAATAACCCAAACACGCCCCTGCGGGGCTCCACACTATTGTCTTTGTTACGTAGGAAAAAGGAAAAGAAAAAACAAATCCGGCGTGGCTCGCCTCACACCGGCCCGCAGGGAAGGCCCGAGCTGCCTCCGGAGCTCAGGCGGACTCCCTCTCGCGCTTCACCAGGGCGCGACAGCGGGCAGACACGTTGCCACCCCCAAGCAGATACGACGGCGTGGAGGCTGACTGCGGCCACCGCTAGAAGAGTCGCCGCCCGAAGAAGAACCGGAGAAGCTTGAGGAACCCCGAGCACCGCCAGCCGCGCGAGCGCTGCCCTCTCCATCATCCCCGAAGCTAGGTTCCCAGCCGCGGTCGTCACCCTCGGGGCAACACCCTGCGCGGCGACCATCTTCCCCAAACACCCTCACGTAGAGGGTGGCATCGCCGTCGAACTTGAAGTGTAGGGTGCACCGACGGCTGAGGCCACGCACGCGGGAAAACGTCTGCCAACCGCGGGCTAGGGACAGGCTCCCGGCCGCGAAGACCTCTAGTGAGACCCATGAGGCCCGGCAGCAGCAGCCGTCGGCCTGGAGCCAGAGGCCGCCCGGGGCGCCGGCCGGGAGCTCGCCGAGGAGGAAGCGAGGAAGCGGAAGCCGGGTGCTAACCGGCTCCGCCGACCACACGACGAACTCCGGCAGCACTTCAGCAGCACGAAAGCGCGGCCTAGGGGGACGTGCAGCCAGAGCGCGCCCCCCGGCCGCAGCAATCCGCCCGTCGCTGTGCTGAAGATCGCCTCCATGGCTGCGGGGAGCCACCATGGTGGCCACGGGATGTTTGCGAGGGCGCCCTCGGCCGCGCTTGGGTGGGGTAGAGGCGGGCTCAACCCGGCAAGCCTTCCCCTTCTCAGCGGCCGAGAACCTCCTCGACGGGGCCATGAAGAAAAAGGAGAAGCAAGGGGGGATGAACTGGAAGGGCGTGCGCCGGTCCATACTTATGGCTGGCGATGGCCAACCAACGGCCCCCACGATCGCAGGTAATTATGACCCGCTTTGCATGCAGGGACTTGTCCAATCCGTGCAGTTGCCGAGGCGCCATGGGGGAGTGGAGACGCCCACGTCCAACCAACCGCCACGCGGCGCCCAAGGCCGTAGTCTGTTAGGGCCCGCGACGCTTCTCTCTTGCCCTTCCGCCTCCCTGCACGGCCAAGTCCGGGCGCGCCTTGGGCCTGGGGGCTACTATCGGCGTTCTGGGGACGGGGGTCCCCAGACATGTCTGCCTGCGGCCTGTGGCGTGGCTCAAAGGGGGGCCCAACGCGGCCCATCTTCACCAACACGAACCCAAGACCCTCGCGAGGGGCCAAGCCTCGTGGGGCGGACGACACGGAGCTTTCTCAGGCGTGGCCTCGTCAGGCTGGCTCACGAGGAGGCGGAGAGATCAAGGCGGGGTACCTCACGAGGTGCCCGTGACGCAAGCCATGACGACCGGGGGCGCCAGACGGCTGCCAGCCCGCGCAGTGTCCTCCCTTCCTCTTTGGTGCAAAGGGGGCAAGCGCAGCCGCGGAGTACCGAGGCATCAGGCAAAGGTTGCCATTTCGGTGCAACGAGACCAAGACCAGGAGGATTACGAGATGGAGGTCACCGTGGAGCCCAAGACGGCGTCATCACCAAAGCTTTCCGTAGGCGAAGACTACTTTTGTCAGGATAGTTGATACTAGCTGTCCCCCTTCAAATTAGCCCGCCATTGTTGGCTCCCTTCCCGCTCGCTCGATATTTGGGAAGAGGACCAGGGCCTCTATAAATAGGACCAGCCACCCACAGAGCAAAGGAGCAGAGAGATGAGGCGTAAAAGAGAGCTGAGCCGGAGGGTTGGAAAGATAGAGAAGATCGGAAAGAGAGAGAGAGAGAAAGGTGACTGAGCTCCTCCCAGTAGTTCATCGCCCCAGCCAAGAACAGACCCTTGCGAGGCTGTTCTTCCTTGTATTGTTCATCATCATCAGCCCAAGAGGCAATCCACCACACCACAAACTGGAGTAGGGTATTACACCACAACGGTGGCCCGAACCAGTATAAACCCTGTGTCTCTTGCGTTGTTCTTTCCTTAGTTCAGATCCTAGCAAGGCGGAGGGGTGCAGGAAGGTAGGAGGCGAAATCTCCGTGCACACCCCAGTGTTCGAACCTCAAGGGTCTGCCGGAACCCGAAATCCGACATTTGGCGCGCCAGGTAAGGGTGTGCCGGGATTCGTCTTCCACCACCCCGTTCTCCACCGACCATCACGCCCATGTCTGACGCTCGTCGGGCCCGCGCCAAGCGCCGGGCCACGCTCGCTTCCCGCGTTGCCCAGACGGCCCCTGTCGGCGGGCGTCCACACCGTTCCCCGTCACCTGCCGTCAACGCCGCCACCGGCCCGGCAGGGGACGAGCAGCAAGCATCGTCCCAGCATCCGTCCGTGCGGCAAGATGGCCGCACCGCAACTCCCTCGCTCACCCCAGCTGGTTCTTCGTCCCGCGCGCTCTGCGCGCCCATGGAGCCCCGCAACCTCTCCCCCACCCATTGCGGTGCACCAACACCCCCGGTCGTCACGGCCCTCTTGGGCGGCTCGCAGGCGCCGCCTACAAGTCACCACGTCAACCCCAAAACGATAGTGGTAAATTGGTAAGAGACATCATAGATCGCACCATAGCTAATAAAGTACAGTTACAACATTCGGACACACCATTACACTGTGGTGTTCCAGGTGGCATTAGTTGTGAAACTATTCCATATTGTTTTAAATGAAGGCAAAACTCGTAACTCAAATATTCACCTCCGCGATCAGATCGTAGAAACTTTATTTCCTTGTTACTATGATTCTCCACTTCACTCTGAAATTCTTTGAATTTTTCAAATGTCTCAAACTTATGTTTCATTAAGTAAATATACCCATATCTGCTCAAATCATCTGCGAAGGTCAGAAAATAACGATACCCGCCGCGTGCCTCAACACTCATCCGACCGCATACATCGGTATGTATTATTTCCGATAAGTCATTGGCTCGCTCCATTGTTCCGGAGAACGGAGTTTTAGTCATCTTGCCCACGAGGCATGGTTCGCAAGTATCAAATGATTCATAATCAAGTGTGAAAGGATCGATATGGTTGACTAGAGGGGGGTGAATAGGCAACTACCAATTTTTAACTTTTCTTTACCAAATTAAACTTTGCATCAAAGTAGGTTGTCTAGATGTGCAACTAGGTGAGCAACCTATATGATGC
Source organism: Triticum aestivum (assembly GCF_018294505.1). Lineage (NCBI taxonomy): Eukaryota > Viridiplantae > Streptophyta > Magnoliopsida > Poales > Poaceae > Triticum > Triticum aestivum. The sequence continues at coordinate 447,486,969 of NC_057800.1, read as the reverse complement.
AATAACAACAAGCATACAAGCAAGCAAGAGAAGTAACACTAAAGAGCTTGCACAAGTAAAGGTAAGAGATAACCAACAGTGGATCCGATGAAGACGAGGATGTGTTACCGAAGTTCCTTCCTTTTGAGGGGAAGTATGTCTCCTTTAGAGCGGTGTGGAGGCACAATGCTCCCCAAGAAGCCACTAGGGCCACCGTATTCTCCTCACGCCCTCACACAATGCGAGATGCCGTGATTCCACTACTGGTGCCCTTGAAGGCGGCAACCGAACCTTTACAAACAAGGTTGGGGCAATCTCCACAACTTAATCGGAGGCTCCCAACAAAACCACGAAGCTTCACCACAATGGACTATGGCTCCGTGGTGACCTCAACCGTCTAGGGTGCTCAAACACCCAAGAGTAACAAGATCCGCTAGGGATGAGTGGGGGAATCGAAAATCCCTTGGTGGAACCGTAGATCGGGGCCTTCTCAACCACTCCCGAGCAAATCAACAAGTTTGATTGGCTAGAGAGATAGATCGGGCGAAAATGGAGCTTGGAGCATTTAATGGAGCTTGAGCATTAATGGAGCTTGAGGGGGAAGAGGTAAGTCAAAGGAGAAGAAGGTGACCCCCTTTATAGTGGGGGCAACAATCCAACCATTGCCCCACCAACCAGCCCCGCACAGGGCGGTAGTACCGCTAAAGGGAGCGGTACTACCGCTGAGCTAGAGGTACTGCCGCTCCAGCGAGCGGTACTACTGGGCAGAGAAGAGTAGCAGGGATTTGGACCCAGCGCGGTACTACCGCGATGGTAAGGGCGGTACTACCGCTCCGAAACGGTACTACCGCCTCTACTACCGCAACTAGTGCCGCAAAACCCGACACGAGAAAAAGAGCCCTCGAGTCGAGGCGGTAGGAGCCAGATAGCCCAGCGGTAGTACAGCTGTGGGGTCAAGGGCGGTACTACCGCTGCGGAGCGGTACTGCCGCTTGTGACCCTTCGGCGGTACTACCACTAGTAGTGCGGTACTACCGTGGGACACAGAAGAGAGAGAGAGAAGATCTCTCCATCGAGGCTGAGGATGAGGCGGTGGTGCCAGGCAGGCCAGCGGTAGTACTGCTGTGGAGTCACGGGCGGTACTACCGCTGCGGAGCGGTACTGCTGCTTGTGACTCCTCAACAGTACTACCGCTGGGTTGCGCGGTACTACTACTGGAACCCAGACAGGACACAGAAGAGAGAAGAGATCTCTCCAAAGAAGTGGAAGAGCTCGGAGGATGAGAAGCTGACGTGTACGTGCTGAATCCACCCATGAAATACCCTAGCGGACCCCCTCTTGATAGTACGGTGCCCTCTACGCAACTAGTCCACCAAAAGAGAAACGAAAGAGCTACACCGTCTTGAATGACACTCCAAAGGGAAGAAAACGACTCGTGCCAAGGATGAATCTGTGAACTACTCAAAGCACATGATTAGTCCGCAAATATGTTGTCATCAATCACCAAAACTACCTCGAGAGAGATATGCCTCAACAAAGTGATTCCAAAACTCCATGTGTATGGAGTTTCTTCATGCACTTTACACTAATATTACCTAAACGGTAGTGCCACAAATATATTGCACTATCATTATCAACTTTGCATCTTTTGGCATCAATATTATGAATATGTGTATCATCACAATCGAGATTCAACAAAAATAGACCACTCTTCAAGGATATATGACCGTAAAATATATTACTCATATAAATAGAACAACCATTATTCTCCAATTTAAATGAATAATCGTCTTGCACTAAACAAGATCCAGATATAATGTTCATGCTTAGCGCTGGCACCAAATAACAATTATTTAGTGTAACATCCCAAAATTCTAAAGTTTGGAATGTTATATTAAATAGATAGATTTGATTGATTGCTTGATTGATTGACTGAAAGTGAGTGAAATTTGAAACTTTTGAAAGTTAAATGAGAGGGAATGAAATGACTTTCCCAAACTTTCACCTTTTCTTTTATGATCTCCATGAATTCAAATTCTTTTCACCACAAAACCTTGGAGAGAAGGTGACATCACTTCTTCCATTTAAATAAATGAAAAGGTTTTCAAAAAGATTTGAGTTTCATTCGGAAATATTTCCAATTCATAAAGTTCATGCAACTCAATGATTTTCATGAGAGAAGATAAAATGACTTCTTCAAAACATATGAAATATGAGTTGGGAGTTTAAAAGGATAAAATTTAAAATCCTTTTGAAATTATTCTCAATTACCACAACAATCGGGTCCCTCATTACAACAGGAGCAAAGGATCCTTTTGGTGGAAAGATTGCATGAAAATGTATGACTTTTTCAAGGAAATGACTACTTGTGACATCAAATCTGGTTGCACTAATTTGCTATGGGATGACATATGGAATGGTGATATTAGGAAAACTAAATACCCTGAGCTTCACTCTTTTACCCAAAAGGAAAGCATAACAATCAAAGAAGCCAAGAAACTGGATAACCTTTACAGTCTATTCCAACTTCCACTCTCCATTCAAGCCCATCAACAATTCCACTTACTATCAGGAGAACTAAATAATATCAGAAACTCAGATGATAAGGACACATGGACCTTCAACTGGGGTAACAATAAGAACATTACAAAGAAGATCTATGGATACCTTATGAATGGTGAAGATGCAGCTGACACATTTAAATGGATATGGAAATCATGTTGTCTTCCAAGACATAAATTTTTCTGTTGGCTCATGCTAAATGACAGAATAAATACATGTGAACTTTCGACCAGAAAAGGCATGCACCTGGACTCCACTGTATGTGTTCTATGCAACAATGAAGACTATGAAGACATGACTCATCTTCTATTCACTTGTCCATTTAGTCAAGGTTTCTGGTGGAACATTGGATTTGAATGGAATTCGGATATGGAGATCAACAATATGATTATTGATGCTAAACACAGATATAAAATTGACCACTTCATGGAAATCATGATTCTTGGTTGCTGGAGCATATGGAACCAAAGGAATGGGATGATCTTTGAAGGGATACCTTGCTCAATAAATGATTGCAAGATTGACTTTGTCGGATATTTGAAAATGACCATGTTGAGGGCTAAACCCACTCTAAAAGAGGTCATGTCTTCATGGATAGACAATATTTAATTTTCCAATAATTTCCTTACTTTCCTCCCCCTCGATTGTATCTTCTTGGTTGTCCCCCCAACAACCAATTGATTATGTAATTTGGATACTCTCTTTATAAATGAAAATGACTCATAGTAGGGGATTTACCCTACTGTTCTTTGGTCAAAAAAAATTATTCACAATTTGGAGTTATTTGGATTTTATTCAAATTATTTTTCTCCAAAAATAAAATACATTGAAATTAGGGTAAAATGATTCCCTATATCAGAAAATTGGAGATAAATAAATTTGAAATCATTTTGGTATTTTTTAAAATGATTTATATTGGATTTTATTGCAACAGTAGCACTCTTTGCTTTATTTGAATGTGTGTGGATTTTATTTAATGCTAGAAAAATGTCCAGGTTGTAGAAAATGTTTTTCTGAAAATTTTGATATATTACATGTCTATAGAATATTTTCATTTATTTTTGTTTTATTCTTTTATTTGTTTGAAAAAAATGTTTTTACAAAAAAACTTTCTCCCCGCCCAGTGGGCCGACCCAGCCGAAGCCAGGCCAAGGCCCAGTTCCGCGCCGCCTCGCCTGTCATCCCCGACCGGGACTCCTCCTGGAGTCCGGCGCCGCCCCGCCACCGGCCACCCCCTTCCCCACGCCACCACCCTCCCCTGCCCCTAAAAAGGCCGCCCCGGGACCCCCTCTCCTCCCCTCGCGCCGTCGCCGCATCCCGCCCGCATCGCCGCCGCCGTGGCTGGATCCGCCGCCGCCGCAGCAAACGCCTCGCCGTCGCGCCACCACCGCTGCAC